>NC_046154.1:134013166-134280666 GCF_011064425.1 Rattus rattus | reverse complement strand
TCATTTGCTTTGACATAGAGGCAGCGACGTTTCTAAATCCGTGTTGCCATTAATGTGGTCAACCAAAAGCCATCCCGAATCTTGAGAACTAAAAGGGAACAGAGAAGTTTGCACTAGGAACTACTAGATTCTTTGAACTTTCTGATTCAGAGCGAAACGCCATTAAGGAAACGATGCTTCCGTGGCCTCAGCTTTGGAACACACCATTAGCAATCAGCAGGGAAGGTGACCACACGAGGAAGGACAAAGTGCAGCCCGCTAATTAGAAATGCTCTCCCACTAGTTTTGACCCTAACAGGTGGCCTCAATCACATTAGTTTGCACTCCATCTCCAGTCTCTTCGCTTCCCTTCTTATTTCTTAGCTACTGTGCAATCGATGGACTTAGAATTAAGTGTCTTCTCATTATTTTGTTTTCTCTTCTACAAGGTGATCCTAAAGAGCTCCAGCAGGAGATGCGTACGGGTTAGGAAGATTGCCCAAGAAACCCTTGTCTTTATGCAGTGTGAGTCTGTGTTTCTGGTGTCCCCCGGTTTGTTTTGACATCTTCATTAAGCTAGACTCTGTGTTTAAACCTCCTCTGTACACCAAGGCTTTCCCTTACACCTGTAGTCAGCACTTTCTGGTTGCCTTGCAGTTATTTTCTCACTTATTCAGTTCCTTCATTTGACTCTCCGTGCCTCGGGGACGAAGGATTACATCTCCATCAGGTTTATGTTCTTAACACCTAATGCAGTACGTGGTAGATTATTGGAAGAAGAAAGAAAGAAATGACTTAATAAAACCTCGCAAGCTGAGTGTCCGTGAAGAGTCCTATGTTTAAAACCTCCAAGTGTTAGTTAACATACCAAGACAGAAAGGGTAGATTTGAATCAGAGAGGATGATTTATGCAGGGGCTGGTACCTCCAGGGAAGGGAAACAGACCCCAGGCCTGTGGCGTGGTCCTAGCAGATGAGAGAGCAGAGAGTATACTGTAGTGCTCTTTGTCAAGTGCCCTCCTATTTCTGTGCCTTGCTCATTACCCTCTCTCATTGGGTCTGGGGTGATCTGTTCGATTTACCCTTCAGAGCTGCCCTTTTCTGTGTCATTATAACACCACCAAAAGAAATGTAAGTCTCCTTTCTCAGTCCCAGGTTGCTCTATTATTTGCTGTTTAGGTCTGTCTGTTGACATCTTTCTCACCCCACCCCAATCTGTTTCTCATTCTCTGTCCCTCTATTTCCCCCTCCCCATCCCCAAACCCTGTCATGAGTTAATTCTAAGCACAGCTTTAAAATCGGATACTTGGGCACGGGAAGACTTGAGTGCATTATTCTTCTGAGATGTTACTGTCCCCAGGGATACGTCCAACCGGAATTTGAATCTTCCTTTCATGTTTTGAGGACCCAGCATATAAGAATTTTCTATCTAAATGGTTTCCAGATCTGTGTTCAGAGCTTGCATGGAGTTCTTTCCAAGGTCTTGATGACAGTGTCTTTGTGCTGTTGGTTAGAGGTGAACTTTGATGTTTTCCTGTGTGGATTACTCACACGCTGCCGCGTGCACCCTTCAAAGTTACTACGGACCACGACTTCGTAGAGGGGAAAAATAACTGCTTACATTTTAAAGGTTGGCTTTATTTTTAGTTTTGAGTGTTGGGTGCACCACTGTGAATACAAGTATGATGGTACCTGTGGGGCCAGAGGTACTGAACTCCCTGAAGCTGGACTTGCACACCGTTGGAAGCTGCCCATGTGGTACTAAGTCCTGATGAAAAGTATGTTCTGTTAACATCTGAGTTGTCTTTCCAGGATAAACATAAATGTTTAGAAGGAAGTAGGTCCATTTAGCAAAACGACAGTAGAAAGTTCTTCCAAATGATAAATGAGGTGTCTAGTCATTGAGTTTTTATCAGTTTTACAGTACCAGGCATACATTTCCGGTTGAGAAACAAGTCTCAAGTCCGATAAATACATGGTTGTTTGCATCCACAGCACTAATGTAACGATTGCACCAGGGAGCACACATTGGAAATCCTTCCCTCCCCCCTCTCTCTTTTTATAGAAATCATGACGTCTACTAAATAAAATAGGAGAGATAATGTGGTGAATACAGGAAATACTCCTTGTGAGCGAGCGAGTAATGTTTTTTCATATTAGCTGCACCCATTTTTGTCTCCTGGTTCCTGCTTGAGTTCCTGCCCTGACTTTCCTCAATAGTGGATGAGACCTCTAAGATGTAATAAACCCAGTTCTCTCTCCACCCACCGCTAATGACTAATTTGTTTCCCCTTCAGAACGAGATCCACGAATCCTCCCTTGGTCTCTCCCTATCAGCTAGTTTCTTTGTGTCTAGGGATTATAGCATGGTTGTCCTGTACTTTATGGTTATTGTCCACATATAAGTGAGCACATATGTGTCTTTCTGGGTCTGGATTACCTCACTTACAATTTTATTCTCAAGTTCCATCCATTGGCCTGCAACTTTCATGATTCCCTTGTTTTTATAGCTGACTAGTATTCCATTGTGTAAATGTACCACATTTTCTTTATTCATTCTTCTGTTGAGGGACATCTAGGTTGTTTCCAGCTTCTGGCTATTATGAATAAAGCTGCTATGAACATAGTGGAGCAAGTGTTTTGTAGTACAATGGGGCATCTTTTGGGTATATTGTCCAGTAGTGGTATAGCTGGGTCTTGGGGTAGAACTTTCCCAAATTTCTGAGAAACTGCCAAATTGATTTCTGAATTGGTTGTACTTGTTTGCACTCCCACCAGCGGTGGAGGAGTGTTCCCCTTGCTCTACATCCTTACTAGCATGTCCTGTCCTTTGAGGTTTTGGTCTTAGCTGTAAGATGGACCCCAGGGTCATTTTGATTTGCATTTCCATGATGACTAAGGATGTTGAACATGTCTTTAAGTGCTCCAAGGCCATTTGAGATTCCTCTGTTGAGAATTCTCTGGTTAGCTCTGTATTTCATTTTTTAAATCAGGTTACTTGGTCTGTTGTCTAATTTTTGAGTTCTTTATATATTTTGGATATTAGTCCTCTGTTGGATGTAGGTAGGAGAGGGGGCAAAGAGGCGAAAGGGGATAGGGATCAGAGGTCTAGAAATGAGAATGGAAATCTGTGGGACCAACTGGAGGCCTGGGATAGGGGAGGCTTCAGGGAGTTTATGGGGGTGAGATTCCTGCAAGAGGGGATAAAGAGACGGAAGTGGCCACTTCCTATAGCCAAATAGGACTTCTGGTGGAAGGAGGGGGACATAAACCCACCCACAAAACCTTCAACCCCAAATTTTTCCTACTTATAAGATGTTCAGGGACGAAGACTGAGAAGAGACTGAGGGAACAGACAACTGATGATTACTCAACTTGAGAGTCAATCCCAGACACTATTAATGATGCACTTCTGCGCCTGAAGACAGGAGCCTAGCATAGCTGTCTCCTGAGAGGCTCAATCCAGCAGCAGATGGAAACAGAGGCAGAGAACCACAACCAAAGATCAGGGAGAGCTTGGGGAGTCTTGTGGAAGAGAGGGGGATAGACGTGAGTGAGCTGGAGGGGTCAAGGACACCACAAGAAGACCTACAGTGTCAACTACACTGGGCCCAGAGTGGGAGCTCACAGAGACTAAACCACCAACCAAACATATAGAGGCTGAACCTAAGCCCCGCCTCCACATTTGTACAGGTGTGCAGCTTGGTCTTTATGTGGGTCCCCTAACAACTCTCTCTGACTCTGTTGCCTGCCACAGGATCCTCTCCCCCTACCGGACTTCCTGTTTGAGCCTCAGCATGAGAGAATGTGAACTAGTCCTGTTGGTACTAGATGTCCCACTGTGGAGTGGTACCCCAGGGAGGTACCCTTTCTCTGAGAAGGGGAGGGGGTAATGGGTGGAGGCATTTGTGAAGGTGGGACTGGGAGGAGATAGGGGAGTGGATCTGCAGTTGGGATGTAAAATGAATAAAAATAAATTATATTTTAAAAAGATGTAATAAACCTCTTCTAATTTCTTTTTTGTCTGTGCTTTATCACAGCAAATGCAAGCAAACTGTTTACCAGTCTTAGATTGTGAGGAAATCTTTAGGTTCACGTGCCTCTAAAATTTCAAACAATTCTTGTTTTAGGATAAGTCTTTGTTTTTTGTAATTTCTTTTTAAAAAACTTTTTATTGATCCTTTGTGAGTTTCATACCATGTGCCTCAATTCCACTCATCTCCCTGTCCCTCCATATCTGCCCTCAACCCTGGCAACCTCCCCAACAAAAAAAAAATCAAAAATTAAAAAGAGAAAAATAAATAAAAATCTAAAGCATCTTACCATGGAAGCTGAGTGTGTCAGGGTGTGTCTCAAATCAGACTCTTCTGTCTGAACATCCTCACTGCAAGTGTTTATTTCAGTGAGTCATCGGTCTGCCTCAAGGCCTCTGGCTTCTGCTGCATCATCAACACTGGATCCTCACCAGGACGCCTCTCGCTTACACTGTTGTTGCCCTGTGTCATGGAGACCTTGAAGCTTCAGATCTGTAGGGCTGGCCCCTTCATAGCTCCAACAGTTCTGAGATGGGGTAGATGTTGGGGTGAGCCAACTCCAATCCCTGGATCTGGTCCTGAGTGGTAGCTGAGTTGGTCAGCACCCCAACTCCCCACACCACCAGGGCCAGCTCTCTAGCACACCCAAGTATAGGAGCCATCGTGCAATAGGGCCAGCTCCTTGCTCTCGTGCCCTTGGGCAGGCTCTATGGCTGACTGAAAGGTAATCAAGGGGTAGAGCCTTCTCTCCACAGTGCTGCAGCCTGTTCAGTGCAGGGCCATCTCTTCACAGCCCTTGGTCATCAACCTGGTCTTAAAAGCAGCCCCTAGCACTGACCTCTGCATGGCCTTTGGTGATAACATGGGTCACAGATGTTGACACAGCCTGCTGCTACATGGTCATGGGTTCAGTTATGACCCAGTGTGGCAGCATGGACCAGGACGTCACTACAGCCCTAGGCGGCACAACAGTCTATTCAAATCAGACTGTTCCTCACCGCCCTCCAGTCTCCAGTTCTGCCTTTCTTCACAGTGCACAAACCTTTCCAATCCTTTCTCTCCCATCTCTGCACAGCATAGTTGCACATCATAGGCAGTGCTATGAATTAGAAAGGTTTACGCACTCTGTAGGACACGTGGGCTTCTGGTGCCTAATGCCAGGAGGCAGGCTTCAAAGGATTCTTAACTTAAAAAAAAACTAACACTCTCTCTCTCTCTCTCTCTCTCTCTCTCTCTCTCTCTCTGTGTGTGTGTGTGTGTGTGTAAGAGGTGTCAGAGAGCACACAGAAGACAGGGTGGTGGATGGCTGTAAGGAAACAGTATCTTCTGGACACAGTAGGGCAGCTGTACACACAAACGTCCAGCAGTTGTGACAGCACACACAGAGGCTGTGCAAGTCCAAGGCAGACTTCTAGATGGAGACTCCAGGCCACCAGTGTGGAGAAGGAGGTTGGTCATGGAATTTTACCCCTTGTCAGGAAGCTCTTGGTGACTTACAGTTTCTGAAAGAGGAAACTGTCAGTTTCTTTTTCCCCAGGAGTGCAGCCCTTGGTAAGTGACCTGCAAGCCCGTGGAGAGACAAGGATGTTTGGGCACACATTTGTGGTGATGGATTATTTCCAAAGGACACAAATTCAGGTGGATGGGGAAGTGGGGTTGACCTGGAAAGAGTTGTAAGGAGCAGGTGACTATGATCAAAACACACTGCACAAAGTTCTCGAAGAACTAAGAAAATTATTTTTAAAACCCTCACAAATGTAAAAAATGTTTTATACATTTTTTTTGGCGGGCATTATTTCTCTGTTTCCCAAGCAGGTGTTTGGAAATTTTCCAATTTACAGTGAAGCTGTTGGATACAACTTTCCAGGTTCTCTGGTGATGTCAGTAACAGCAGTTCATTTGTTCATATTTGGTGCTAGTTGCCATAGAAGATGAAATGTGTGTGCGCGTGAGTATGTATATGCAGCACACATGCACTACATGTTATCCTTTTCCTTTCAGCGAGGATGTATACATGCATGCGTACATATATATATATATACACATACAATACACACAGATACATGTTATATGTACAAACATAAAGTACACACATATTCATATACATACACACATAAAGTACATACATATATGCATATTATAGATACACTCATAAACAAAAGATATACATGTTATAGGTACATTCATACAAAACAAGATATACATATTATACACATGTGTACAATATGCACATATTACATATACACGCATAAAACACACAAATATACACGTTTATTCCAGGACAAAAGAACCTTGAAATCATCTTCCTCCAGCACTCTTTCAGTTTAGGAGAACCCCACAGAAGTTGTCTCTTTCTTGAAAAATGTTCTCATCTTGAAACCACTAAGGATAACTTTGCTCTGGAGCATGAACTAACTAACCGTCTCTTACCCAGTTCCATGATTCAGGGTCCTTCTGGATCCTCTGGGTCAGGTTGGTGCTGAACACTAGAGCACTAACAGCCCCAGTTTGGTACAGAGACCATGATAGTGAGGCAACATGTTCAGTGACAGGAGCTGCAGCCTCCGTGTAGGGTTAGGTCCCATATATGACTGACAGATGCACTGACTATGGTGGGCCAAGTGAACTGTAGCTCTAGAGTCCAGATATTGGGGCCACATCCCTGTAGACTTATCTAGCATCTGGAGTGTGTTATGTGTTCAAGATATGTTATGCTTGAAGAAACCTGATGTGTTTCCCAGTACTTTGCCCTCCTAACAACGTAATTCTCCTTCTACGCCAACGTGGAGAACTCTTGTTTCAGAGCTGGCCCCTCTACTACATCTCAGCTTTACCTTTCACATGGCAGGAGATCAAGGCTACTCTGCCTAGGGGGCCTTTTACCCCCTTCACAAGTCTTCAGGCAACCCTCCCCTGCCATCTCTGTATTTTCTGTTTTGCCTCCTTTCTCTGCTCCCAGTGACTGTGTCTCTTTGTTTCTAACGGTTTTTTAGGGTAATGACTTGCAAATGACCAATTTAGCAACAAAACTCTTTTAGATGCTGAAACGATCTGCAGGAAAAATTCTACAAGATTGGAATAATAATATTCAAATTTTGCAGAAACCAGAACTTGCAGTGGCTAGAATCAGTTAAAGCTAATTTGTGCCTTAATTTCCCAAGCCAGAACTCTTAAATCCCTGCTATGTTACCCACTGAGCACTCTAGAAGGCTGGAAGTTTGTAAATTTAACATAGATCATAAGAACATGAATCTGAAATATTGACTCAATAAGATGTGCATGTAAGTTTGATGTCCTGTAAATTATTCACTCATAAATATATGCATAGAATATACCCACATATAGTATAATGATTTTTAAACCTGTAAGATATGTTGCCCAGGTTCAGGATCTCAGAAATCTTCGTGGTAATATTGATGTGAAACTTAGAAATGATCCTAATAATTTAAACTTATTTAGTATAAAATTTCAACTTAATTTCTGGATCTGGAAAGGTAGCTCAGTGGATAAAAACACCTGTTACACAAGCATGAGAATCTGAGTTCAAATCTCCAGTACCTATGGAAAACCTTGGGACCAGCCTCAGTAGTGTGTGGAGAGGAGGTAGAAGGATCTGTCAGGCTTGCCGGCCACCATGCTAGCTCCAGGTTCAGTGAGACACCATGTGTCAAGCGAACAAGGCTGAGGGTAGCAGAGAAGTACACCTGGCATCTTCCTCTGGCCTCTGGGTATGTGCAATTTACTCCAATCTATGCATATACCACACACACACACACACACACACACACACACACACACACATGATAAGAATAGGAAAAATCTGGCATGACAATATTTCTTTATGGAGATACAGGCTTATTATTTAAAAGACTTGAACTTGGGAAGGGGGTGGGGGAGGTGGGGAAAATGGAATGAGGGACAGAGAATACACATGACCAAGATACATTGTATGCATGTATGAAATTTCTGTAAGGAATCTACATGAACAAAATAAGACTTCAAATTATAAATATTTTATTTTGTATATGATAAAATCAGCATAAACATTTTCTATTTGTGTTATCTATCACATTATTTAAGGTATGAAACAAAAAGTTTAATCGAGGCTTGTAAGCAACAAGCCTAAAAGCCATAGTTTCCATAGTTTGTCTTCTATATTAAATAGACCTTTCCTCTGGGATCAATTTGATCATTCATTTTAGATTAGAATATTGGCTTAAACTGCAATTGAAAGTGAACATGTTAGGAATGTTAAATACCTACACTAAAATATGGCAACAAAGTAGTTTTTAAGAAACCCAGGTATAAACTAGGTAAGATGGATGAAGCAAAGAAGTGCAGGCTGACAGGAACTGGATGTAGATCTCTCCTAAGAGACACAGCCAGAATACAGCAAATACATAGGGGAATACCAACAGCAATCCACTGAACTGAGAACAGAACCCCCGTTGAAGGAATCAGAGAAAGGACTGGAAAGAGCTTGAGGGGCTCGAGACCCCATATGAACAACAACCAACCAACCAGAGCTTCAGGGACTAAGCCACTACCCAAAGACTATACATGGACTGACCCTGGCCCAACCTCATAGGTAACAATGAATATCCTAGTAAGAGCACCAGTGGAAGGGAAGCCCTGGGTCCTGCTAAGACTGAACCCGTGATTGTTGGGGGAGGGTGGTAATGGGGGGGAAGATGGGAGGAAGCCCATATAGAAGGGAGAGGGAGGGTTAGGGGGGATGTTGGCCAGGAAAACCAGGAAAGGGAATAACAATTGAAATGTAAATAAGAAATACTCAAGTTAATAAAGAAAAAAAAAAAACCCGAAACCCAGGTATTTTTTTCAGCCAACTCCCCTGATTTTAAATGTAACAGCTCAAAAGGAGAAGGATGAATTCTTAGAGAATCTCTATATTACAGTTTAACACAGTCAGTTACTTATTAGTCCACACACATACATTTTCATAGCTATTCCCTCTGAAGAACATTACAATTCACTTGAGAAATGCAGGTACTCTTCAGATCTGTGGTCAGTAAGACAAGGTCCTCAAATGGCTGCCATCGAACAGATTTGCCGCATTTGTTTCCTGTAGATTCTTCCTCTTGAGCAGAATCAACAGCAATCATGGTTGGTTTTTTTCGTTTGTTGGTTTTTTAAATGTCCAAAAAGTCCTAAGGAAACCTGGGCCTGGTAGTACAGGTTTGAAAGGCCAAGGCAGAGGATGCTAAGTTCAAAGTCTGTGAAAGATCCAGTCTCAAATTTTAAAAGTTAACAGAAGCAGGGAGTGGGAGCTCAGAATACATTCCGTGGTAGAGTGCACGTACGTTCTTGGTTCAAGCCTCAGTATAACAGAGGAGGAGAAGGATCAAGATCTCTTATTAGTCCTGAAATGAGTTATGCTGACAAGCTACATCAACTGGTGAGCTGAGGAAGAAGGAGGAGGGTGGATTGAGGGTGTGCTGTTTATAACCTAGTAGGTAAGGGGGCATTGTGGGCTTAACTACGGCTCCTTCCAATATGCTGCATCACTGTTCCCCAATGTAAGAGTGAGAACAAAAGTCGTTACAGGGTCCATAGACAACCAGATCTCAGGAGCAAGAGACGGAGTAGTCAGAGCTCAGTGGTGTAGTGCTTGCCTACCTAGAACAAGATCAGAGGCCCTTGCTTCAGCTCTGAACACAAAAAGATGATCACAGAAGATGGAACTGAGCTGGACTTTTCTACTTTTCCAAGAGCCCTGATTGCTTAGTTCTGCTGGGAGTGGTATACTCCAATAGTCACAGATATCAGGGTTTGGTGGGTAACCACCGTGATTCTAGGTTCTGTGTCCCAAGGCTTGGAAATGGACAGAGACACAAGGACAGTAGCAGGAGCAAAGAGAAACACTTCCAAGTTCAATTACAGTGCTGGATAGAGGACGGGAGCTTTCCTGTCCATGGCATTGGTTTCGAGGTGCTCTGCTCAGGTAGGTGTTCCTGAGCATGCTGTATCGTTACACAGCTCTAATACACTGCCATGCATCGTGTGTTTTAGTTGCATCTTAAAGCTCTATTTTCCTTATTGAAGATTTTGCATTTTAGTATTCTAACAAACCACAGGACACCTTCAGACACTGTCGGGTCCCTCTGCACCCGTGCCGAGGCTGGTTTCTGTGGAGGGGAGGGGTCTCCTCTTACTCTTTAACAAAGCATTTTTTTCTCATGTGCTACTTTGCCGCCTTTGCGTGATGCTTTCAGGACCTTACCTCCTGCCCTGCTCTCCTGTCTTAGCAAAGCAGAATCATGGTTCAAGAAAACTGGCTTTGGGCAGTCATTGGTTGGCCATTCCCTCAGACTCCGCTCTATCTTTGTCCCTGCACATCTTGTAGGCAGGACACATTTTGGGTCAAAGGTTTTTCGTGTGAGTTTCTGTCCTTATCCCTCCTCTGGGAGTCCTACCTGGCTACAGGAAGTGGCCACTTCAGGCTCCATATCACACATTTCTAGAAGTCTCAGCTAGAGTTACCCCTATAGACTCTCCGGGGTTTCCCCCCGCACCCCAGGTATGTCCTAGAGCTTGCCCCTCAGTGCTGATCTCCCTTCTCTCTCCCCTCCTTCCTTTGGTGTTCTTTGAGTTTTTGATCTTAGCCATTCTGATGAGTGTGAGGTGGAATCTCAGGTCATTTTGATTTGCATTTCTCTGATGACTAAGGACGCTGAACCCAGCCCACAGGCAAGAACTAATCCCTGACACTATTAATGATGCTCTGTTATGCTTGCAGGAAGGAACTTAGCATAACTGTCCTCTGAGAGGCTCTACCCAGGAGTCAATGGAAAGGGTTGCAGAGACTCAGACCCAAACATTAGATGGAGTCTGGATCGAGGGGCTTGAAGAGGACAGGGACTCCACAGGAAGACTAAGAGAGTCAACTAACTCACCCGGACCCTTGGGGGCTTCCAGACTGGATCACCAACCAAAGAGCAAGCATGGACTGGTCCTAGGTCCCCTGGACATACATAGCACATAAACAGCTTCATCTTCATGTGGGTCCCCCAAGAACTGAAGCAAGGGCTGTTCCTGAGCCTGTTGCCTGCTTGCCTGTGGATTCTGTGATCTTAAATGGACTGCCTTGTCTGGCCTCAGTGGGACAAGATGTGCCTAATCCTGCATTGACTTTATTGGGGTGTGGGGGTTGGAGGACTGGGGGCGTGGGGAGTGGAGTTAGTGAGGGGTGACATCCAGAGGGGGTCTTCCCCTTCTCGAAGGAAAACAGAAAGGTAGAATGGGGAGGACATGCGTGAAGGGGTACTGGGAGGACAGGAAGGGCTGATGTTGGTTTGGAAAGTGAATGAATAAATTTAAAACAAGACAAACCACACACACACACACACACACACACACACACACACACACACAACATCTCAAAGCAGTGGTTATTTTGGCAGCTAGATTTGGCAAATTCCTGTAAAGGAACTTACTCATTGTACGATTATGAAATAGGAGAAAGTACAAGGTGTATTTACATTAAAAAAAAAAGAATACTGTTCTTGGGAACAAACAGCTATGGATTATGACCCCAGCTGCCAAATTATTGAGGTATGGTACTTAAATTCCATGACTCAGTTTTCCCAAGAAAATTGAAACAATAAAGTACCTGGCTCACGAAACTGCTGTGTGTGTCCGATGTAATAGAGTTTGTAAATTGCTATATAGTTTGTACATAGGAATTGCTAATAAATTTGAGCTGTTACCACTATGTACTGTTTATCTGTTTTTTAAAAAAGCTCCCATTCAATAAATTAAATAAAAATCAGGTCTGTTTCCCATCATCTTAAAAAAACTAAAACATTCCATGATGTAATAATTCCTCTTGAGAATGTACTTTCATTGGGAGTGGTTTCCCGGGAATATAAATTGGAATAGTTGGTTTTTCTCGCGCCCTCACAATGTTAAATCTGCTTAAAAAAAGTTAAGACTCCCCAGAGCATGTAGGCAAATCCCAGTAAGGGGGGTGGTGCCCACTGTGGTTCCCTGCTCATTTCCTAATCGCAAAGGTAGGCAGTTCTTAAGAGCATCTATTTCCTCAGAGGAAGGCTTGCCTCACAGAAGCAGGTCTTACAGGGAAATCAGAGCCCAGCAAGTAAAACAGTTCAGAAAAGTCAGTCAAATGGAGCTGACATATTTTAATATCAGTGACAGAAATACATTTTAAATTAGTGTGAGGAACTATAGAAAACAGATCCTCGGGACAGTAGATAAATCCCACATTATTCTTACAGTAGTCTTCCTAGGTCTGAGAATCTTCTGCTTCCTGCTGTTTGTTGAAATGCTCTACTAAAATGAGCAATAGTGGTCCAGGGCCTCTTAGGTCTTTAGAAGATATTTCTTCAAAGGAGTATTGGCTAGGTAGGGCACATGTGTTTGTCACTGTAATTAATTCATCTGGGATCTCTCAGCTGGAAGAGATTTGAATGAGGGCTGTCTCCAGTTTCCATGCTCTGTCCTTACTCATGCTGTTAGGGATTACCCATCTGCTTTCAGGTTACAGAAGTGATGATTTGGGTCCAACAGTGATTGGGCTTCCTACCTTGATGCTTTGTGGACATGCGGGACAGACTAGATTACTTTATTCTTTCTTTCTATAAAGAATATCTGACCTTCAGCCGTTTGATGCTACACCATGATCCTCTGGGTGAGTGTCAGTATATAATGTGTATCATTGATCTATGTTTTCTGCTCCTCCTAAGTGAGTCTGTACTTCCTTTTGAATATCTCTTGTACATTGAACCACCTTATCTATCTCTGTGTGGTTAAGAAGAATGCGATGATTTATTTTGGACAAGATGATACAAGGAGTGAGTGAGAGTTTTCAAGTACCGTTTCCCTGCTTCATGACAGCTTTCACAATGATGGAACTTAGCTCCGAGTTTGACTTTGCAGAGTACAGACTTCCTTTCCCCCCAGCTCTATATTCATTCAAATTAGCAATGAAATTCTAGCCTGAAATAAAGCTTTGTTGGATTAAACTTCTGATATCTTTGGTGTTACTTACTGTTGTAGCACAGATGCAATCAATGTCTTGAAGATGATTTCTGAAGAAAAAAGTCATGTACTGTTGATAATTGCTGGTAATATGTGGTTAGAAGTAAACATGAAAAGCAGGAAGATACGGCAACGGTGAAGCACTTCCCCAAAACCATCACTCGGGGGCTGGAGAGATGACTAAGCAGTAAGGACTGCTTGCTGGGCATAGCCATTTGTAATTTCAGTTCCAAGCATCTGACATCCTCTTGTGGCCTCTGGAGGCACCAGGATACAAACATATAATCAGGGAAACACTCACACATTTGAAGAAGAAGAAGAAGAAGAAGAAGAAGAAGAAGAGAAGAAGAAGAAGAAGAAGAAGAAGAAGAAGAAGAAGAAGAAGAAGAAGAAGAAGAAGAAGAGGAAGAGGAAGAGGAAGAAGAAGAAGAAGAAGAGGAAGAGGAAGAAGAAGAAGAGGAAGAAGAGGAAGAAGAGGAAGAAGAAGAAGAAGAAGAGGAAGAGGAAGAAGAGGAAGAGGAAGAAGAAGAAGAAGAAGAAGAAGAAGGAAGAAGAAGAAGAAGAAGAAGAAGAAGAAGAAGAAGAAGAAGAAGAAGAAGAAGAGAGAGGGGGAGGAGGAGGAGGGGAAAGGGGAAGAGGGGGAGGAAGCAGAGGATTACAAAAAGCTTTTAAAAATCTTTTACATGCAATATATTAAGAGTAAGATTGTGTGTTTATATAGTTTACACAACATCCTAGCATGTATGTCATATTATTTACTGCACTTTTTAAGACAATAAAGCAAGAAATGACCTGGTATCGCAAAAAGAAATAAGACTACAAGCTTCTAGAAATCTAAAGTTTTGACATATTCTAAAAACAAATCAACTCATGTTTTCAAAAGAAGAGGTAAATTTCAAAAGCATTTGAAACCTAGCCAATTGCTCGGGCTAGTAAAGTCATGGATCTTGGTAAAGAACTTACAAGTATCACTTTACTAAGCCAGCATAATCCCTAACTATGGAGTATTCTTTGTTCTCACATCACAAATAAATGTAACCCTCATGTTAAGGACTTTCCACCAGAAACCATCATAGAAAATCACAGCCAATCAAAATCCAGAGCTGTGCAGCCCAGTTCCAGAAGATTCATCTATAAAATACCTTGTACACACAAAGCTTGGGGAATGTTGTAGAAGTAAGGGTGGGAAGATCAAGAGAAGCAGGGAGATTTCGGGGAGTCTGTAACTCCTAGCACTGTCAGAAGACTTTATGGCACTCATGAAGTCTTGCTGGCATGACTGCATACACATGATCTGAACATGGACGACAAGAATAGGCATGCCAAAGTGGATGGAGCAAAGAGCATGAGACCTTAATTGCACACAAAAAACTACAGGAAACTAAGGAATGCTGAGAGTGGGAGAATATCCAAGCACACCAATATCAATGGTCAGCCCTGAAAGCATACAGTTAACAATCTACAGACTGAGAAAGTTGTGTGTGTGTGTGTGTGTGTGTGTGTGTGTGTGTGTGTGTGTGTAAAAGGATTTGGAGGGAAAAGAGGAAAAGTAGAAATGATGCAGTACTACTGTAATATCAAATATAAAATAAAATATTAAAAAAACACTTGAGAAAAAGACCCTTGAAACCCCTACCCTCATTTTCCCTAAGAGCCATATTCAAGGTCCATTGATTCTGGCAACTTAAAAAACCCCTAGTAAGCTAGAGTGCTTTAACAAGATGTGAAATTAATTCGACCTTAAACTTTTTAATATTATTCCAAAGGAACTAAGTTGCTTTAATAAGCACACGCCTGGAGCATGTGAGAATGTGTCAATCCAGGACATTCCAACTGAAACTTGAATGAATTCTGAGTGAAACTTTGGGCCACAGGAGGGTGAGGTCCATCACCCATATCAAAGCTGCTGAGAACTCTCGGACTCCTACATGACCACAGCTTTTGTGGACCAGTCTGTGAATTCAGCTTACCAAATTCTCCAAGAAACACTGAACTGTTGCCTTCAATCACCAGGAAGCCCCTGCTAGTGGTTAAGACAGAAGTACTGCTTACCTTAAGGATCCAGTCTCAGCTCTCTTATTTTTTTAAAATTTGCTGCCTAGCCAGTCTATTGAGGAGATAAATGTTGGAACGTTTAAATATTTAATGGTACGTTTTTCAAGAAAACGCTTATTTACTTGGATGTGTTCATGTTTGCATGAGTATACATGCATTGTATGGTTGCTGAAGCCAGGGAGAGGTATTGAATGTCTTGGAACGTGCGATACAGAAGGTAAAGAGTTTGCCTGACCTCTTGGTGCTGAGAACCAAACCCAAGTCCTCTGCCAGAGCAGTGAGTGCTCTTAACCTTAAGCCATCTCTCTAGCCCCTAACCATGTGACAGCTGGCTATACAGTTCTCCCCAGAGAATACAGTGTTTGCTCCAATCTTAATTCTTCTACAATTGAAATTCAACTTGGAAACTGGAATTCAGCTGAGGACATTTTACACAATTGCCATTCTATATATGTCTGAGTAGGGTGATAGAAGCCAAAAGATTCTTCCAGACACTACTGCCATGCTTCCAAGAGAGTAAGTGAACAGCATGGGAATCTTCTCCCACAAAGCAAGTGTCCTAGCCCTCTGAACAGAACTTCCTTCAAATTGCCCAGTGGGATTTCAGAACTCAGTGAGAACCAGATGTCCCCATCTTTTCCTTATTGGGTTTAAGTGTTTATCATTGCCTACTACGCCACTGTCTGCTACTCTGTGTTTGTCTCCTATGGGAGGGGGTTGGAGATGATATGTATTTTTAGATTCTACATCTTTAGAGCAGGAAGTTCTACATTTGGACGCAGCAGGCATAAGGCAGTCACATAAGATCTAGAGATCTGGGATCGAAAACGGGCGTAGGGGTTGAAGGAATCTTTGGAGACGGATTCAGCATGTTCCACGTAGTAAGCAAAAAATTAAGATGTTTTATTAATAGTTATATGAACAAGCTGGTGTGTAAGGTGACTGTCATGAGATACTTTGATGACTGCCAGCATTCCCAGCTCCTTTACATTCAGGTGGGGCCATTAGATTAACCCTGACTATGTGTTGTGTGCAGAAATGGTTTGTGCTGAAACACAGGAGCAGGTGCAAAGCATTACTGTTCCCCAATGCAGTAATCCCTCGAATGGTAGGTCCTTAAGTGGTTATGCAGTTAACGCCACATCCTCTCTTCATCCCTCACCTTCAGTGAGAATAAGAAAGAAGCCATTGTTACGGGAAGCCAGAGGACTAGGGCTGCAGAAATAGTTCTTACTTGTCAATATCTTCTAGGCTATTCTGACTAGTATAAATGTTGGGACTTCAAATCTGACCTATACACTACATAATAAAAATATCAGCGACAATTTTCATGAGACTATATGGAGATACACGTCACAGACCTATGATCTAGTTAAATAGAATGTTCTCATTTTCGCAATGTGACCTTAGTTCTCATAAGTTCTTTCAGCTCTTAAACATTTAAGCTAGGCAGATGTCCAGAAGCTTGTTGCTTGGCCATTGTAATATCATCCTATTATCTCTTTCATGAACAGCAGAATTCTTCTGGGTACTAATCCATTCTTGCACTTTCAACTTCAATGCATCCTCCATGCGGATAAATCTTTACATGTTGCTTACCAACCCATGTCTAGATCATAAGGTACTGTAGCTCATTTGGGGATCAAATACCATATATCCTGCATATCAGGTATTTATATTATGATTCATAAGAGTAACGAATTACATTTACAAAGTAGCAATATAATAATTTTATGATTGGAGCTCACCACAGCATGAGGGTTGAGAACCACTGGGATAGAGAAATGGGAGTTATAAAAAAAATACAGAGGTAGCAAGCAGGGTGTGAAGGGGAGAAGGGGAAGAACACACTGTTGTTGTCACTGTTGGGAAAAAACCCAAGTGCTCACATATATCAAATAAATTTGATTTCATTATCAGTGTAATTGACTTGGCTGACACAGACCTATGATTCTAGCACTCAGGAGGCAGAGGAAAAGAATCCTAAGTTCAAAGCTAGCTTTTGGCAGCATAGTAAATTCGAGGATACCCTGGACTACATGCAACTCTGTCTCCCAAACTAATAGAACCAAAACACAAGGCCCTTTTACATTATTTTCAGTGAACCTGAATTTTAAGCTTGCATGTTTAAACTTTAGGATATAAGATTGTACTCCTCTAGTTAGCAGCTTCTGTAGTACCATGCACCCCTCTTAATGAACTATGGGGTTATGGTTTTCCCAATACACATAGTATCAGCATTTATATGATCAGCATATTATGATCTCATGCATCTGATTTTTTCTATCACTTAGAATGTATATAAACCCAGCTCTGTTATCAATGGTGTCATTCAAATGTCTCGATCAATATTTGTTATCCAAATGGTAACACTGGTCAAGCAAAATGCATCAAAGTACAGGTCAACTTCAAGCAAAACTACTCATTATAGAATTATGCACTTCTGAAATGCCCTTATCTTGGCTTGCATTTCTCTTAGCAAGGATAGAATCAAGAAAGTGAAGTGTCTGTGTGTGTGTGTGTGTGTGTGTGTGTGTGTGTGTGTGTGTGTTGTTTGTGTGTAGGGGAGAACTGATGTCAATCAATACTACACCTCAGAAGAAGAGAAATTGTACAACGTTTTTTAAATAAATATATAGTTCAGGCTGGCATTCCCCCCGGACCCTTCCATGTTAGATTCCTAATGTATGAGATTTTAAGCCTCTGCTACTACATCCAGCCCACCAAAGTGTTAAAATGGCATAAATCAAGACCGCATGTCTATTATCAAGAAAACACACACACACACAAATGTTAGCAAGGATTGAGAGAAAGAAATATTTTTGCATGCTGGTAGGAATGTAAATTAGTCCAGTTTCTATGAAAACAAACATGGATATTACTCAAAAACCTTATCATAAAACTACCACGTGATCTAGCTTCATCTTTCCCAGAGATATCCCTGGAGGGATCGACGTCAGCACACCACAGGGATATCCCCTCAGTCACGTCCATTGCACAATAACCAATACATGCAACTGGCTTAGGTTCCCCTTAGGATATGAACAGATACAGGAAATTATATTATGTTAGCCACACAGAAGAATGAAGCTATGTCATTTGCTGGAAAGTGGATGCAACTGGAAATCACCATATCAAGCAAAGTAAGCCAGGCAAGACAATATGGATATTACATGTTTTTCTCATATGTAGAATTTAACACGATGGAAAGTGAACAACATG
This sequence comes from Rattus rattus, assembly GCF_011064425.1. Classification (NCBI taxonomy): domain Eukaryota; kingdom Metazoa; phylum Chordata; class Mammalia; order Rodentia; family Muridae; genus Rattus; species Rattus rattus. The sequence goes on along the minus strand of NC_046154.1, from coordinate 134,262,359 downwards.
ATAGAAGACAGGGACTACGACAGCACAGGATTGGGGGTGGGGAGGAGAGAGGCAGAGAAATGATTAAAGTAAGCATGTGCATGAACCGAGGCAGCATAAAGGGAATTAATTAGGGAAAGTGTTTTCCTTGGACACGTCCTCATTTAGTGTCTTTGCATGTGTCTAGGATGAGCTGAGCCATGCCTTTGAAGGCATCCCTCTAACTAAGCTTGAGCAACGAAAGTTCAGCATCCCCTGCAGACCATTTTGATGTGCTGAGCCTGTTCAGATCAATTTCCATACAAAATTCATAGCTTCATAAAATACTTTAAATACACATATATGTGTTGTGGGTTATGTCATCCATCCATTTACTCTTGCACTCAGGACATTTATTGAAGTACTGTGAAGTCCCGGGCAGCCTTCCGTGGCTTACAAGCAGCAGTGAACAAAGTGGAGCTCTCCTCTGCCACAGGATTATATATATATATATATATATATATATATATATATATATATATGGAGGGAGGAGGGGAGGGCAGGAGGGAGGGACAGAGGGAGGGAAGGAGGGAGGGAGGGAGAGAGAGAGAGAGAGAGAGAGAGAGAGAGAGAACATGTGAGAGCTAGAAGATTATTTAAAAGTCATGATGAACTATATAATAGGAATATTGGAAAGAGACCCATCAACTTTCAGTTTTTAAATGAATGTGGCAAATTTAGGTAAATACATGGAAGAAGATTGAGTCACCTTAGTAGAAAGCACACTTACTTATTATGTCTTCTTACTACCCAATGCTCCATCCAACGTGAGGAGCAGAGGCTGGGGCTGGATGCTGCATTTGTGTCTTGTCTCCGTCATTTCTATTTTGCAAACATTTCTCTTTTCTTTACTCTTCAGAAATGCAGCTTTTATCCAGAAAACCTTGCAGCCTGTATAAAATTAAGTTTATTGTTTTTGATAATTTCTGTGATCATTAATGAAATTTATATGCATAAACACTTACACAAATTGCTGAGTTGAATTAGAAGACAGTATATAACATGTACATTTTTTAGAATGTTGAAATACATTCCGAAGGTCTGTAGGAAGGTTACACTTTCTCACTTAGGATATGGGATACTGAGTAGATTTAAATGTTTTTTTTTTTTTAATCCTAAACCATACATTATTGCTCTTTTGCTTTTCTCTCTCTGTTTCTCTATCTCTTTCTTCTTTTAGCATGTCTTTGATACTTTATTAAATTATGCGTTGCTTTTTAGTGGTAAGGTTGACTTTGAAAATGTTTGTTAGTTCTTCAGCAATTTTCCTTTTATTATGAAATAGCTATGCATGAAACACATACTTGCAGTAATTTTTCCAAGTGATAAATTTACATTCACTGTCTTCGAGATTAAGAAATATTTTATGCATTCAAATATGCTGACCTCTCTCCTGTGATTTCTTTTATTATTCTGCTCAGAAAATATTTCATAGCCCGAGATCTTTAAAAAATACACATCTCATACTCGTTCTTTAATGTTTTAATTTTCATTGGTGGATTTAACTTAACCGTTCTTATTTTGACAAGATGGAGCCTTAATTTGAGCCTTTTCCGACAGTCCATTTTCTGAATGTCATTTGCTAATAAAAATAATTATTTTTCTATAGGCATATGGTGCTTTACCATTTGTCTAGTTTATGTACACCGGACCTGGAACTTGAAATAATCTGCCTGAAAGAATCTGTTTTAAATGTGGAGAGCGATTGTTTCCACTACTTACCCCCCAGTTGTTAAAAGGTTACAACAATCTTTAGTACTGTATTGCCTGAATGGGTGAGACCAACCTGCGGAGGCATTTAGGACCCAGGGGAAAGCCAGGCTTGGTATAGAAGGACAGAGTCTCTGGCGCACACGCCTCCTACCCAAATCACAGCCCAGTGCAGCCCGGGCTCTCATTCACAGCTTTCTAGAGAAATCTGAGATCCAACTGCCAGGATAGGGGATATCACCCACCCAGTTCAGCCGCGAGGACACCTGCAGAAACACATTCTCAAAGCAAGCCTGGGCGGCGGTGTGAAGGTATTTGTTGCCTTTTTCTTCCTTCTGTGTTCGCAGCGCCTCCCCGCCCGTCCCCGCTCTAGCGGTGCCATGGCTGCGGCGTTTCAGCACTTCGGCGCGTGGACAGCTCCCATCTGCAATCCCACTGCACTCCATCCCTTCTGCACCCCACTCTCCACCGCCTCCGCGGTCCATCCTCTTGCCACGCCGCACAGCCTGCGCTCCCCAGCCATCAGCACCCTATCTCCACCATCGCCGTCATCATCTCCACCACCTCCACCACCACCGGCGCGGTAACTACAGTCCACACAACTGTGTCTTGTCACTTAGACAAAGCCTGAGGTCCGCAAGGTAGAGAGGAAAGAGCTCAAGTTCTCAGGCGTAGAAGGGAAAGTTCAGGCGGAGAGACCCCTGAAAACAAAGAGAGATGCCTGATCCAGAGAAAGGGGAAGTGGAGGCAGCAAGAAGAGACCCCAGCAAAGGGACAGATGGGGACTTGCCAGACACCAGCAGTTAGCCAGCTGCCTTTCAGCAGATTAGAGACTGTTTAGTTCAGGAAATTAACATGGCCTGAGGCATAGTGTGATTCCAGGAAGAAATGTTAGCTCAGCCCCGATATTCTGGTTTTCCAATGGAGAGTCACCAGGAAGCAGGGTGGGGGCGATCGGTGACTCACAGCACCCACATGCCTGTTTTTCTTCATAGCATTTACCGTAGAAACTCTGAAATTAAGTTTTATTGAACTGTTCTAGAAAATGAGAACCCCCAAAAGGTTAACTCTGTGGCCAAAAATGGAAATTAAAATGATGGTTATAAGAACCTAACGAATAAGGCTTTCACTAGGAAATTCCGTTTGCTCAAACAGCTCCTTTTCTTGTCTACTTACTTCAATTACCCAGTCTTAAACCTCTCCTGGAAGGAGAACAGATATATACCTTGCCCAAATGGCCAAAGTGGTAATGATATTCAGAGCAGATGGCCTGGCTTTGTTCATTACTAGTCAAGGACTGGCTCAGATTTGGAAGGCGAGATTTTTGTGTGCTTTCTCAGTAATCAGGCGATAACACCATTTTCCTATAAATAGTAAAGGGTAATAGAGTGCAGAAATTGAAAAGGCATTTTATGTAACTGTGGTTCGCCTCTCTCTGCTTTCATTTCCTATCAAAGCTGATGGGGAGTTGGGACATCTTTCAAATAGCCCATCCATTTGGACCCGATGGTCCAGTCCTAGGTCATGGCGCCTATTTGATTTAACCAGGGTCATTTGCTTTATGAAAATTGACAAAGTACAGCAAACAAGTGCTTGCCTCTCTCAGGCACAAGTGTGCTGAAAGGAACTCTTTGGATTGACTTTACCGAACTGCAAAGTCTTGCAGTTTCCTCTGCTGCTGTTTTTCTGTTTTGTGTATTTTTATTGTCTGTCTTCAGCAACGTAACATCAGGATCTTAATTTAAATGTGTGCTATCTAAGTAGGAACGTAGTCAGGTCGCTGGTCACAAGAACATTCGAACCAAAGCACAGAAAGCCCAGCTCGACAGTACCCTTGTGCATTTGATCTGTCTCTTGGAGAAGGGGCAGTGAAACTAGTTTTGTTCTTGCTTATCCTTTGAGTACCACCCAAAAGTAAAGAGGCTCACAGATACCTTCAGGAAGAAGCTTTGTGCAAAAATCCATGCTCAGTAACCTTTGTGAATGAGGACCAGTCGAGTTATGACAGAAGTTTACTTACTGTTGCTAATGGCTAACTTAGGCTCAGTTTTCTATTTGTCTCTAAATTCTACTCATTTTTAAGCTCAAAGCATGAAAATATTTGGCAAAGCATAATGCATTTGGTCACCTACCTACTACCCGTAGACTGATAATATGCACAACAACCAGGAACTCTCAAGGCTCTGGGAGAGATTTCTTAAAACTGCCTTATCTCTGTGCAAACAATGGTCCAGACCAGGAGGTTGAAAAATGTGCACATGTTGCCAATTTGAGCTGCTTCCCCAGAAACACAGGCCCGGAATGCAAAGCTTCCGAAGATGCTGTCTTCCTGTGCTTAATGCAATTTCCTGAGGCTGGTGAGATTTCAAAGCAGGGCTGCTTCAGGGAGATTTACAGGCACCTGCCTCCGAAGCAATGCTTCTCTCCTCCCTGTCTGAAATATGCCCAGCTTATTAATTTTCGTAGCGTGCTACTGTTGCAGCGTTCACACATTTCTTGATTAGGGCTGTTTATCTTTCATAGCGGTAATAACAGAACTTTCTCATTTAAAAATGGACTTACAGGCAAAAGGAAACATTGTTTTTTCCAGCACAGTGCCCCCTTTGTGGATGTGCTTATGGAAGGGTACAGAAGTTTAGAATCTAAGGATATAGCTTGGAGGTCCATTTCCTAAAGGATGAAATCTGGCACTCTTATATCTTTGGGCTTGATAAGAGAAACTCCCTATTATCTCTGAGAAATCTGTCCCTGACTTTACCATCTCTGTTGCTGCCCAGCCCCCCTTCATAAATGGACTCTGGCTGGCTTTGATCTTCTCCGCTCTTGTGACACTGTGACTTGGACAGAGGAGGTGACAAGCAGCAGAGAGAAAAAAAAGCATGGTGCTTGTATGGATAGAAGAACCATGACCTCAGGGTCATCAAGAGAGCTGGTCCTTCCCATATACCCTTTCCCAAATAGTCATCGTTTAGATAATGATCATTCCTCCAGATCTCCCAGGAAGGAAGCTATAAGAGAGGGCCCACAGTGTGAATGACCACAAGTATGTAAACCTCATTAGCCCAAGTGCTGTATCTTCTTAGAGAAAACTGGACTTGACTTCCTTAAGGAAGTTTGGTTCACCTGGATATATAAACTAGCTGGTCGGACACTGTCTGCCTCATAAAGAACCTTTATCTATTCAGATATAAGTTCACTATTTCCCCCACATTCTCTCAGTTTTCTCCATTGGGTCACCCTGTACTGTTTATTTTCTATAGCCTTGCTCGATGTCAGGAGGTATGAAAAATGCCCTTTGTAGTAGGTGATGTACTCCATGTCCTAGGCACTAACAGCTGAATCTCTGATTCTTAGACATCATCCAGGTATCTGGCTATCCCTTGCCTGTCTCTGTTTCTTAAAATAGCCTTGCCTCAATTCAGATTCTATTACTGCTCAAATGGTATTACGTAAACATCCATACCTTTATGTGTGTCACATGCATAGGTTACTTGGTGTTCTGAATTTTACAGTTTTGGGAAGAAACAGCAACAAAGCGATGGGCCAAGGGAAAATGGAGGGGCTCAAGTTACAGGCTTTGAAAGCAAACTTCTCAAAATGGAGTCAATTGACATTTTCCCAGCGCTTTCTTTTTTCATTCTCTTTATTTCTCCCTCTCTTCTTCTTTCCCTCTCTCCCTCTCTTCTTTCCCTCTTTCCTTCCCTTCTCATTCTTCTCCCCACTTTTGCCTTCCATCTTCTCTTTCTTTCATCCTTTCTTTCTTCCCTCTTTCCGGCTTTTTAGATGCTATATAGTGTGTAAGCATACGTGGATGTAATTTACAGGGTGACATAGTAAGCTGCCATGGGAGCCATTGCCCACATGAACAGAAATACTAGTGACATGCTTAGTTTTCTATTACTGTGCTACTGCTAGCCACAGACGTTGTGAGATTTGCTTTGGGACAGGTCATCCACGCCAGCAATTTGAGGTCATTGCTTCTCAGATCTGACATTTCTCATTGAGTGAGTCGGGGTGTATCTCAGTAGTCTGCGCTCCCAATAACCTACGAAGTTATGAGACTGTTACTGATTAATGGGCTACTTTTGATGAAATTCTTGATTGATACAGAATAGTTACACATATTTTTGGGACATTGTGATCTTTCAATGAATGCTTATAACGTGTAATGACCAAATCAAGCCTATTGTTGGTTCCTTGTATTAAGAACCTTGCTACTTTTCTAATATATAGTTATTGTAAACTGTAGTTGGCCCATAGTGCTCTGGAATAATGGCGCTTGTTGCTCAAGTTTAGCAATGTTCTGGTACTTCTCTCTCTTCTTCTCCATCATTCCTCCCCTTTGCAGACTCTGCTACCTTTCTCTTCTACCAAAGCAGTGTGTTTTGTCTCTCATATGTGAGGGAAACCACAGTATCTGCTTTTCCGTGTCTGGCTTATTTCTCTTAACATGAGGCATGGCCCTCTCTCGAAGAAGGAGAGAACAGTTACCCTCTTATTTAAACGCCACACCGCCAGGTGTAATTAGTAATGGCTATTAACTGCAAAGAAGGCAAACCATTCTGACCTCTCAGGCAGTTCCAGGGTCAGTTGAAGGGAAAGTTAGAGGGGCTCGTCTTTCCTCTCACCCAACTCCAGAGCGACTTTCTCCATTCCACTTTCACCTGACAGGTTTCTTCATTCTGTCCCAACTACTTCCATGAGAAGAGTCTCAGTTACATAGATGTCCTAGAAAAGCAGGGCAAAAGGGGCAATTTAATGCCATTTGGGGAGTCTCATCTTGTGTACACCTCTAGATTATTTTTCTCAAATAATGGAGTCTATTTGGGGGAGCATCTTTTTTCCTTTGAGACAAAATAGTCAAGCATTTCCACTTTTTTCCTCTCCCAGAGATATGCCTACCAAACGAGACTGAACCACTTTGGGTATGGAGTGCCAACTGGTTGAGACTTCCTATGGCAACAGAGTAACATCCGATGAAGACATTTCAGTCTAATTTCCCACATGTCTAGTAACCCTCTTCCCCATACACTGTCTTTCCACAAGATTGTAGAAAGAAAAATACCCTAGTGAAAACCTTCTCCTACCTTAAACAGTGGAGAGGCAGAAGAAAACCTGCTGTCTTCCAGTTTACCTAGCCTCCTTTTGCATTGTCACACAGCAAACCAAAAAAGCAGGAAAAATGACAAAAGTTCTAGAACTCAGGAGTCAACTGTTTGCCAAATTGCTCCAATGTACCTGAGGCCTAGTCTATTTTCATTTTGATCTGGCATCTATTTTGGGTAAGAAGTTCTCAGTGTCTCTAAGTTGATGGAACGCCTCCCAATTTACTTTTAACCTTTCTCAAGAGCGGGAGCAAATGGAAGCATATGACTGTGTTTGGTTGCTATTTTAAAAGGATCCAAGGGGATCTACACAATGAATATTTATGGGGCAGGAGTAAGCCCTGGGTTAGGGCTGAGCTAAAGGTGATGGAATGTTGGCAGTGAGCCAGGGCTAAATTCTGATCACACTACACATTCTGTTGATTGAAGGTCTTCCCTCTGTCCTTCCAAGCTCGACTCCCCACCCCTAGTATGGAGAATTCCTATCTGAAAGTTGGCAAATATTCTATGAAAGTCAGCACATGCAGCAACATAGGCAAACTCAGGGCTTTGGTCCCTTTGTCTACAGAAAGGAAGAAGTCCAACAAACCAAACCAACCCCTTGAGAACCTAACAACTGCAAAGACCCATTTCAAAGGCTGACACAACCTGAATGTGTAATTAACCACCCCTGGGCTTAAATGTGGGTTCCGCTAGCTATGGGAAACATGTTAGCATTCAGGAAAGATCACAGATAGAATTGCCAAGTGGAAAACGTTTTGTGTAGTGTGATTGTAAACATTGGTCTAGATGGTCCGGATGACCATCTAGTTTGACTTCACTTTGTATAAAAATTCCTTGCATGGAATGTGGTGCTGCACTCCTATTATAAGAACAGTCAAGAAGCTGAGGCAAGAGAATTGTGAACCTGAAGTCATCTGAGCCACATAGAAAGACGCCTTTTGAAAAGCCCAAGAATAACAATAAACAACTAAAAGATACAACAATCGAAGCAAACAAATTAAAAATCTCTTTGGCATTCCTTGGTGAATATAAATGCAATCTGCATATTTGGAATGAAATTATAAACAAAATATGCTTCAAATTTGTAAAAAATAATTTGTGCTAGTAGTTAGACTTTAATAAGTAGGGTTTATCATAAAGATTCACTTTTTATTTCTTTTGTAAATGAAGAAAGCTCACAAAATAAACATGATTTTCTCATTTCATATGTATATTAATATACATGTGAAATTCTGTGCATTACTAAGAACACATAGAAATCACACTCCTCTGAAGCTTTATTTATTAGTAATTTGTGTCCATATATTTCAAAGAATACTAAAATTTTATAGGTTCTGCTGTTACTGTTTTGAGACAGGGTCTAATTTTGAATCCCGAGTTGGCCTCAAATTTCTAATCCATCTGCCTCAGTCTCCTGAATCTTGTGATTACAAGTTTAGTTACTATGCCTGGTAAGGTTTTATGGATATCTGTCTGATCATGAAAACACTCCCTTCCCTCTACACATTTCATGCCTGATGTATGAGTGAGTGTGTGACTGTGACTGTGAGTGTGTGAGTGAGTAAGTGTGTGTGAATAAGTGAGTGTGTAAGTACGTGGATGAGTTTGTGATTGTGTGAGTGAGTGTGAGTGACGGTTTGATGAATGTGTAAGTGAGTGTATGTGTGAGAGTGTGTGTGAGTGAGTGAATGAGTGTGTGTGAGTGTGTGTGTGAGTGAGTGTGAGTGTGTGTGTGGGTGAGTGAATGAGTGAGTGTGATTAGTGTGTGTGTCAGTGTATGAATGAGTAAGTGTGTGTTTGATGAGTGTGTGTGAGTGTGTGTGTGTGAGTGTGTGTGTGAGTGTGTGTGAGTGTGTGTGAGTGTGTGAGTTTGATGAGTGTGTGTGTCCGTGTATGAATGAGTAAGTGTGTGTTTGATGAGTGCGTGTGTGTCCATATATGAATGAGTAAGTGTGTGTTTGATGAGTGTGTGTGTGAGTGTGTGAGTGTGTGTGTGTGAGTGTGTGAATGAGTGTGTGTTTGATGAGTGTGTGTGAGTATGTGAATGAGTGAGTAAGTGTGTGTTTGAAGGAGTGTGTGAGTGAGTGAGTATGTTAGTGTGTGTGAGTGTGTGAATGAGTGAGTAAGTGTGTGTTTGAAGGAGTGTGTGATTGTTAGGATGCAGTTACGAAGAATGTGTTGTTAAAGATGGCAACTCCTCAGGGATAAGGGAGAGCCATGAACAAAACATGTACAGGTAATTTGCGGTATGAAGGCTTGTTATATGTATATGTGTTTATGTATATATATATCCATGTTTTGATCTAAGCTCTCAGTCTCTTCTTTCACCTAATAATATCCTGGCTTTAGAGAGTGGCTGTAAATTACATAACATAATGCTAAATCCCTGGCACATAACAAGCAGTCACAAGAATCTGTCTTTTCCCAGGCCAGCACTAGTTCATTATTTGACTTTAAGGCAGCCCAGAAGCTAGTGTGCATCTCAACATCGTTTATTTATTAGGAGACAACATAATTATGATATTAACAAGGACACCACAGCTAATGGCAGATAGATTTTTTCATTTCATAAACATCTTCAGTTGTCTCATTTCACGTGATTTTTACCTTAGTGTTTCCCAGGAAATTATCTTTCTTCAACACATCGGAGATCGTTGTGACAATGGACACAATAATTGAGTAAAGTGCCTTGAACTGTTGCGTATTTTTAGAGAGGACATTGCGACAATTGTTCTGATCTCTTCCAGGTATTAACTCAGGGTTTCTGAAGATGATAATAAAATAAAATACATGAGAATAATTGGTGACAGAGGACCTGAAATAGGTTAGACTTGAAGCTCTCTGCTTTACTAAGGTTTTTTTTGTTACTCTTCATACAGATAAAAATATGCTATGCATTTATAAGCCACTTCCTTAAGAATGAATTGTATATGAGCAAATGTGTACGTAGATTTATTTTTGTCTTACTTGAGATGAAATGCTTATCTGGAATCTATGGATGTCAGCATTTAAACTCCTAGCAGTAGAGACTTTCTTTCCTCCTCATTTATCTAAAAATATTACAACCCAAATTTCTAGTTTATTAGCAATTTTTGCAGATTATAAGCACAAACATTCTAGCTTGACCTCCCAAGAGATACTCTTCATTCAGAATAAAAAGCCATGAGCGTCCCTGTAGCACTGGGGAGAGCTGCTTTCTGCACCCTGCCTAAAGCTCCCTCGCTGCCTGGGGAGCAGACTTCACTGTTGATGCCAGTCTTGGCCCTCTCGGTGGCATGGTAAAGGATGAGTCGTTCTGAGACAATGGCAGGGTCTTTGATCTGTTATACCAGACCAAGGAAAATAATAAATAGAAGAACAAACTATTAGTGAGAGCTGGAAAGGCACAGTCAACTGAGTCCTAAATGACTCCAGCCATGGCTCAATGTTAAAAAGAGGATAGAGACGGTGGGTGTCTATCTGTAAGGTACAACACTGCCTAAGGCTGCCTAAGGAAGTCTGGCCACCCAGAGGCAGATGTTGGCTCACAGAAGGGTTAGTGTGGAAGAGATGTGAGGGAAGGGGAGTGAGGGTCTGGAGCTTTGAGAGGAATGTCAAGCAGATGTTAAGTAGCTAATACTTAAACCTCTGCTGCACAGTAGAGACAAACCAGCACATGGATGAAGAACATAGCCCAGAGAGAGAGGGGGGAGGGGAAAGGGGAGAGGGAGAGAGATCATTTGGACTATCATCCCATTTCTACTTTTCGGCAAGACATTTAATTTCTTTGCATCTTGGATTCTACTCATTTGGTCTAGTCATTCTGAAATGTATTGTAGTATATAAAGAGGCTATTTGAATGTCTGGGATATAATAAATACAGTAATAATAAATAATGAATTATAGCTATTATCATTATTCCGAATACCATCAGGAAAGTAAACCACTTTCACTTATGAGTAGGGCATCAAGTCCAATGTAACCCTACTCATAATTCTGAAAAGCCTAGTGAGAACAAAAGCCTGCGGTTGGTTGAAAATGCCACATTGTGATAAACATTCTTCATACAGCTTTTTCTTGTGCCTTAACTAGCATTGATTGGTATTATTTAAATAGCAGTTGGTTCAGGATTCCAGTATGAAGGATTTACCTTTAATGAAAAAAATATATATATTAAGCATGAAATATAATATTAAGCATGAAATCCAGTGACCCTAGCTGGACTGTTCTCACCAGAAGCTTCTACTGCATGCTGAGCACTGAATAAAGATGTAGATTGGAGCAAATTTATTTCAGATATTATAGATCAGAGGCATAGCTATGTATGGAGGCAGGGCATGAAATATGCATCCTCGATTCTCCCCCTTGAACCCATAGTAATTTATCTGGGAAACATTGTTGAGTTCCGTGGACTCTGAGGTAAGTAACTTGCTCCAAAGCAGCTTTAAATCTTCTTCTGGGAACAAGCTGTTGCTATGTGCTGTGCTCTTACTGCTGTGCTCCTTGGCTTGGAACTGTGAACATTACCCAGAATGCTTCAGTCGGACCAGGATCTGAAATACAATGTGCCTAGTGGAAATTCTCTAGGGCCCTGGGAGGGGGATTCTTTATAGATAAGGGAGGGAATTAAAGGTTAGCTGCAAGGCTTTAAGAAAAACTAGCCTCCCCCAGACATGGGAGAAACACTGACTTGCAAAACAGCATTTTGACTGTTGTTTGCATCGATGCTTGGTAGCATTTACTGCATCATGTACCCTGTCTTAGGCACTGAGAAAATGTCAGTGATCACAATGAACTTCTTTGCTCACAGAGCTGACCCTCTTTATGTCACACACACACACTGAGGATTCACAGATAAATAATAGATACCCTCCTTTTATAGGTGATTCTGTATGAAAGGGAGGAGATGCTCATAAGACGTGGTGTGGTTAAATGTTTGTGTGTCATCTGATTTCTGATTTCTGAAGGTTGGGGAGGGTTTCCTGGGGAGAGTGACTTTCAGATTGAGTTCTGAAGAGGAGTTGGAGGCTAATAATGGATGTTAATACACAGCGAGTGTATTTCAGTTGCAATACAGAGAGAACTGGGAATGCAGAAAATAAATTCGCAGCAAAGGCCACAGTAGAAAGCCTGTTTCCAATCTAAACACTGGAGTGGATGATGGTCTCAGTTATGTCAGCAACCGTGGATCAGGACAAATGAGAAGATTTGAGAGCTAGTAAAAATGTGATGTGGACGGCAACAGAGAGGGCAAAATAAGAAATATCTTTCAGATCCCAGAAAGTGAATCTTTATGGGAATTGTTGCCATTCATTGAGGGATGAAGCTGGAGGATCAAATTCAGGATGAGGAATTATGAATACTTTAGTTTTGAACATAGTGTGTTTGTAGTATCTGTAGGTTATCTGCAGGAAGATGCGCAGGGACAACTGAATGAGAAACCCGGAGATCAGAAGAAGCTATGGACTGAAGCTATGTGCACATAGGTAGACAGATCATGGAGCAGGATCCTGAAAATTCTGGTATTGGCTTGCAGAAAGGGAGAAGAATGAGCAGGGGGAGGCAAGAAGCCAGGGGCAGGGATGGCCAGGGCATATGGACAGAGAAAGGAAGGAGGGAAGGAGAAGATGGTGTAAGGAGGAAAAGGTCGGTGTCCAATGCTAATGGATGTCACCTGAATTGGAAACTGAAAATTGTCTTTTGGATGTAGCAACGTGAAAGCCATTCAATACTGTCTAGACTGTGTGGTACCCTTCCGGTTTATGTTTGTTCCAGCTTCATCATTGCTAGTGTCTATCTTAGCCAGGGTTACTATTGCTGTGATGAAACACAATGGACAACATGGGGAAGAAAGAGTTCGTTTTACATATCCTAAATCATAATTCATTGAGGGAAACCAAGGCAGGAACTCAAAGAAGGTGTGAACCTGGAGGCAGGAGCTGATGTAGAGGCCATGGAAGGGTACTGCATACTGGCTTTCCCCTCATGCTTTGCTCAACCTGCTTTCTTATAGCACCCAGGACTACCAGCCTAGGTGTGGCAGCACACACAGTGGGCTAGGGCCTCCTGCATCAATTACTAACAAAAGAAAATTCTGGACAGACTTGCCTATAGCTTCATGTTCTGGAAGGATTTCTCAGTTGACGTTCCTCCTCTCAGATGTCTCTAGCTTGTTTCATTAGTGCCTATGTTTCTATAACAATGATACCTCCACCTTCGGTTTGTTGGTGAGAAGATGTTGATCAGGATGTCTAAGAGCGTGGTGAGTATAGGGATGAATTGGAGGAAGGAGGTACACAAAGAAAGATTCAAGGAATACGGGCGATTTTCTTTTGTCCTTTATCATTTATATGGAGTAATAGGATGATAATCAAAATTCTTATTATTTTCCGGTGTAAAGCAGTATCTCAGAACAATAGAAAAGTTGTAGAAAATGGACCGATTTAGAAGCCCATATGGGTGAGGTAAAGAGCAGATTGAGAGCCTTGGGTGCCTGTGGTTTCTTAGCAGGAGTCTAAGATATCAAAACAACCAATTCCACATGAGCCTGGAAACCTTTCTGATGGCTGTCCTTCATGAAGGTCGAGCTTCCAGCCCTGGACTTGTCTTGCACAACCCAGCCTGTGACCATCCTCTTTTCCTTGATTATACACCTTAGGGTTAGGTTAGGGTGACATTTAGTGTTCTCAAGCTGTGAAGGGTTGCCTTTATGAGACATGAGGAACAGATTTATGTCTGACATACTGGTTTGAGAAATGAGGCTAATGGAAAGCAATCAATTGTGTAACAGCCATAATTTTTCTGCTGTATCTAGGTCCAAGAACAGCCTCACAAGCATGCTTTAGCATCAACAACAACAAAAACATTTATTAATAAAATACATTCTATCGCTCTTCTGACCACAGTCCATCGTCTTAAGGAGTCACTCACTGTCACTAAAAACTTTGTGAATGTATTTCAAATATTTGTTTATTAACCATTCAAGTTATAAATAACAAGGCCAAATGTCCTCTCTAAATGATTATATGTGCCTAGTTACAAGGTATACACTCATCAAAAGAGAAACTCATTTCTATCTGGCTTTAATTATTATGCCCAGATATTCTCTGCTTCATCTCTCTTTTGTTTCTCTTGTGTGCATCTGTTTTTCAGTAAGCAATGGCTTCGGTTTTCCTTCTCTTTTGGATGGCCACCACCACATAGGGCCTGAATGTCCTGCTGTTTTCCAAGGACAGAAAGAAGACTCTGTACCTGTCTGTTTGGGGAGCAGTCTTGTAGGAGAGCCATCGAATGGGCCGCGGATTCAGCACACTTCCATGTGAATGGGACCAGTTTCTGTTCTTCCCAAACCTCAGAGCATAAGCACTTGGGAAGGAGATTTGGCCAAGATGACACATTTGCAGGCCGGGCTCAGTCCAGACACGATAGAGAAAGCTCGCCTGGAACTGAATGAAAACCCAGATGTTTTACATCAGGACATTCAACAGGTCAGAGACATGATCATCACCAGGCCAGACATTGGATTTTTACGTACAGATGATGCCTTCATCCTGCGGTTTCTCCGAGCCAGGAAGTTTCACCAAGCCGATGCCTTCAGACTCCTGGCCCAGTATTTTCAGTACCGCCAGCTAAACCTGGACATGTTCAAAAACTTTAAGGCGGATGATCCCGGGATTAAGAGGGCTTTGATTGATGGATTCCCCGGAGTGTTGGAAAATCGTGACCACTACGGCAGGAAGATTCTCCTGCTGTTTGCTGCCAATTGGGATCAGAGTAGGTAAATGTAGATAGTGTCTTTACTTGGCTTTGCTTTGACATAGCATCACTACTGCATGCTTGGGTTGGATCGCTTCATAGGTCAAAATTCATTCCACATTCCCCCAGCGAGGTTTTAAGACCCAGATACAATGTTATCCAAAAGCAAGACTACCAGAGAATCACAGAGTTGTATTGGACTTTAGAAGTAGGTGTTCTACTCATCAAACTGGGTCATTTATTTTAATAAACCCAAAGCTGATGTTGTAGAAGGATTCGCTAGTTGGGTGTCCACGTATACAATAGTTTTTTAAATGCTCTCTGTAACTTTAATATCCTCCTCTTCTGGGTGGCAGATTTTCCATCCAAATGAACTCCCTTCCTAAATATCCTTTCTAGGGCTCCAAACGCCATGTACCCATGCATCCTTCTTCATCTCTCTACTTAGGCCTTCCTGCCAAAATATGGGATCAACTTTGGCATCTTCTCCCCAAATTCCACCCACCCCCACCTTCTCCTTTAAAACACATTGCCAGTATCTTCACTTCACCGTCCCCATCACTCTCGGCCAAGTTTGGGTTCACATTATTTTATGAAAACAATTATAGCAGAAATGGAAGCTCACACCGTTCAGAAGGTAACCTTTTCTGATGCTTACCACATTTTGTACTGCGTATCTGTCTGATCTCATCTAACCATCCTAGGCCTTAGAATTATAAATGTTACTGCCACTTCCCATGCTTCACATTTGATGGCACACGGGTCTGAGAAGTCACGGACCTGGACTCACTGTCACACTGCTAGTGAATCCAGAATGGGAGTTGTATCCTGGTTGTGTGACTTGGGAGCCAGTTGTCATAGCCCAGCTATGTAGGGTCACTGTGTGTCATGAGATCAGGGAAGACGGTGCCTTTTGCATTTTAATCTATTTGTGGGGAAGCAAAATAATGAGTCAGTGTTGACTGGGGAAAAATGGAAGGAACCACTTGCTAGAACAGCCACTGTGGCTGTGGCTTTCACAACATTATAGATAAACATTTTATGTTCATGGGAAGACACATGCTTAATGGAAAAATATATCAAAACCTTCCCAATGCTATTTAAGGAAACTTGTAGTCTGTGTTTTCATTGTTTCATGCCACTGTTTTTCCTAAGAATCACACAAGTGCAGGGGGCTTCACCATCATTGGCTATTTCCTGGTGGGTAAATCAAGGCAGGACCATCTGACTCTGGAAAAGTACACAGATGTCTTGACACAATCAGCCTGGACTTTAGTCAAATCTGCATCTAAACCCAATGATAGTGATGTGGAATAGACACTTGGTTTACCAAGTTCAATTGCAGTTCACGGTGATCCTCGCTTTACATTGCTCCACTGATGAGAATGATGGCTGGATTTTTGCATTCATTCATCCATCATTTAATCAACAAGCATGTAGAGGTGTGAGTTTGAGGCACTTAAGACCATGATGAGGACATGGGGTCTTCATCATGGAATACTCATGTGCAGGTCATGGTCTAATAAATGGTGCAGTACATAAATGGCTAGATGCTACCCATTAGTGAATACTTCCTTCTGAGGCACAGGACTTAGACATGGCATCTAAGCTGAGGGGAACAGTCTTACTCACAAGAATGGTACACTCACATTTTGGCTCTGGAAGCCAGAGAGTTCTGATGATTCTGGAGAGTTGTCATGCTGATGTCACTGCTAAATTGCCAGTGTCCTGAGGCTTCCGTCTGCTAGGATTTTGTGCTGAGTACCACCGAGCTGTGCTGTTCACATAAACAAATGAACCACAGTAAGATGTTTTATTTTGCTTTAAGATTTGGTCTGTATATATCCCCAAATATGTCATGAAGAAAGAGGAGGTAACAAATCTCTGGGGAAATAATGAAAATGTTTATGATTATGGTAACCTTGGACAAGTTACTTCATTCTCTGTTCCTTGAATTCCTCATGTGTAAAGTAAGATTCGAGCTCTAATGACTCACGAGTGAGAAGCCCATTCAGCCTCATCCGATGGATGAGAAGGGATTTTCAAATTCACTTTATAGGCTCCCCATTTGCTCAACTTTTAAAAGATAATGTCTCTTCTTCTCTTTCTCATAGACCCATGACCTAATTTTCTTCTACCTGTACAATTTTATCCAAACCATTTTGCTTTTGACAAAGTGGTATTGGTAAGTTGATCCACTTGGCATTATACCAGATGGAAACAAACCAGTTTGAACATAAAGAGGACCATCCCTCTTGTGGTAAAATGGAGCGGGAGACAGCAACGTCACACTGAAGTTCATTGTTTGGCATACGACAGGCATTCAGTAGACATTGGCTTCTGATATTATCACTACTATTTTAAAAATCTGACTTCAAAAATAATGGCAGACAGATGGCAAATAAATTAGAACTAGATCTAGGAGGACACTGTTTTAAAGCGGGAGAGGGATTATACATGCAAGAAATCTGCCCACGTGACTAAAGCACCTGCTTGTTTTCCCCAGATACCTGCCACACAGACCCCGCCCAGATGAGATACAAAAGGCCAGGGAAATTCTCTCAGCCTTGCAACATGGTTGCGTCTCTCTGGGGGTGTCAAATGATCAGGCAGTGATTTGAATATCTCATGTGAAAGGTCTAACTGAGATTAAGATGATTATTAATATTTATTAAAATGATGTAAAGTTTCATCAATCTTGACCTGGCACATGTATAAAAGTGACCAGCTGGAAGCAGGTCACAGCAAAGGCACGACAGCAATTGAGTGACCAGAATTCAAGCTGGTCTTGCTGGAAGGTGGAGGCTCCAACAGCAGAGATCTGTCAGGTTTCTGTGCTTTCTGTAGCTGCCAGTCTGAGAGGAAAGAGATAAATACAAAAGAACCATGTACTCATTCATAAGGTGAACACGGCCAGCCCTTCCAGAGGTAGCAGAGTTATTCTAGTGCACACACTTGGTGTGCATTGGGTAACATCCATACTCAATGATTTCTCTGTTCGCTCACCTCATCTCATAGCAGCATTAGTAAGACTTCACAATCTGCCCCTTTAAGATCCCTAAAGAAAATCCATCTCTTGCCCTTTTTTTCCTGAGCTGCAAATTTGCATGTGCCGCTTTGCTGTCAGGACACTGGTGCTGGAAAGGGAAAGACAAGCAGAGAGGAACATGGGTATTTTATTCCTGGACTACACTTCAGTCAAAAACAAAAGTTAAGCTTGGCTGCCATTGTTTTACTGTTCGGAGTCTCAATTTCTCAATAAGACATCAGGCATCTCAGGCTGCTGCAAGGACAAACCCAATCTTGGGAGAGTCCCAAAGACAGAAGAGATTGAATGACAAACTCTGAAGCCAGGTGGCCACCTTAAATTCCAGCAGCCTCCTGACCAGTCCCATGCTTAAACACGTAGTTGAAATCCTATCATGTAGTCTCTCCCTGCAAAGCAGGGGTGGTGACCACAGGTTTATACTGGTGATACACAGAAGGACTTCTTTCTTAAGAATAAAAAAGCACGGCAATAACAAGTGAGAAGAAACTTTCTCAATCCAGAAACTTTAATAAAATTATCAACATTTTCCACTTGGAAAACTGTAAAACTGGTAACTGTGACAAACTATAACTTCAAAATCAGATCTCTGTTGTTCTTATTTCTATGTTGTTCTGGTTTAAAAGCCTCTTCTTACTGTTGATCATAGATTGTAAGAACCACAGTCAGGGGACTCCAGACAGCACAAGTCCCATAACACACCAAAATCACATCCACAGTGATTTTGTGCACACCAGCTGTTCCCACCCCAAGTTTTAGGCTGGGGGACCACACCAGAGGAACTATTACAAGTCAGAACATATAAAAATTCAGAGAATATTCTTCTGTCACTATCAATGACTCTCATGGCTAAAGGTTCAGAAATCAGCAAGCAAGTTGAAAACTAACCGAAAACATAGTTTCTTTAGGGAAGTTGAGGCACTGTAAGAGTTGGACAACTCTTAAACCAGTAAAGGAGGCCGGTGAAGAGCTTATTAATACCTTAAAACACAGGGACGGGAAGAAGGCCAAACAGGCTGCTTCTCCTCACAACATGAGATACAGAATAAAAGGTCTATACCAAAGATTAGCAAGTCCCAGGCAAGGTTTAAGACACAGAGCTGACACAAAGCTGAGAAAGGAGAGAAAAATTTAAAGAGGGACCCAAAACCTCAGTAATTTCCTCAAAGTAAATCATATTCCAATGAAATGGTTTAGAAACTTACACTTAAGATAAAGATACATAGTTAATAAAAATCAATATTGCTAAAGGCTGGACAGCGTGTCTGTTTTGTTCTGGTTTGACTGAGCATGGCTCTGCTATGTCGAGCCAGCTATCTTGGGGAAAGAACCTTCATTAAATTGTGTCCTGTTATTTCAGCTTCAGTTCCTGTAATGGCAACACACACACACACACACACACACACCAAGACACACACACACACACACACACACCAACACACACACACCCAAGATACATACGTATATACATACATACATACACACACACACACACCCAAGATACATACGTATATACATACATACACACACACATATATATATGTATATATATATATATATATATAGAGAGAGAGAGAGAGAGAGAGAGACAGAGAGACAGAGAGAGAGACAGAGAGACAGAGAGAGAGACAGAGAGAGACAGAAAGAGACAGAGACAGAGAGAGACAAAGAGACAGAGAGACAGAGACAACTACAAGCATCTTACTTTTCTGAAGCATTTCTACGAGTATTTTTTCAGTTACTTCTAAGATCTGCTGGGGAGACAGAGCATCACTAACTGATGTCGAGGAAAGGGGTTTGGGAGGAGACAGTGCTGTCTTCTTCAGGGAGCAATGTGACTCACCCATGGAAAAGCTGAGGCTCACGGCTTCCATTCCAAGTTAATTCCAAAGACATCTGGAACCAATTACTCAGCTTTGGCATTATTAGCTGTTTCAAAAATACCATTGGAGCTTCTGCAAGGCTCTCTGTGTGAGTGCACGTGTGTGCGCGTGAGTGTGTGTCAGAGGTCAACATCAGGGGTCATTCTGGATCACTCTCCAGGGTCTCTCATTCAGTCCAGAGCTTATTCATTCAGTTAGGTTGCTTCCCCATGAACTCTGTGGATATGCCTGTCTCCTACTCTCCAGCACTGTGATTCTGAATTTGTATTACTACGCCTGACTTTTATGTGAGTTTTGGGAACTGAACCCAGGTTCACGTGCTTGTGTAGCATGCACTTTACTGACTGAGCATCTACCCATCCCATAGACTTGGTATTCTTTTATTTCCTCCATCTTTATTAACTTGAGTATTTCTTATTTACATTTCAATTGTTATTCCCTTTCCTAGTTTTCAGATCAACATGCCCTAACCCCTCCCCCTCCCCTTCTGGGCTTCCCCTCTCCATCCTCCCCCCATTGCCGCCCTCCCCCCAACAATCACGTTCACTGGGGGTTCAGTCTTGGCAGGACCAAGGGCTTCCCCTTCCCCTGGTGCTCTTACTAGGATATTCATTGCTACCTATGAGATTGGAGCCCAGGGTCAGTCCATGTATAGTCTTTAGGTAGTGGTTTAGTCCCTGGAAGCTCTGGTTGGTTGGCATTGTTGTTCATATGGGGTCTTGAGCCCCTTCAAGCTCTTTCAGTCCTTTCTAAGATTCCTTCAACAGGGGTCCCGTTCTCAGTTCAGTGGTTTAATGATGGCATTCGCCTATGTATTTGCTGTATTCTGGCTGTGTCTTTCAGGAGAGATCTATATCCGGTTCCTGTCAGCCTTCACTTCTTTGCTTCATCCATCTTATCTAGTTTTGTGGCTGTATATGTATGGGCCACATGTGGGGCAGGCTCTGAATAGGTGTTCCTTCTGCCTCTGTTCTAAACTTTGCCTCCCTATCCCCTCCTAAGGGTATTCTTGTTCCCCTTTTAAAGAAGGAGTGAAGCATCCACATTTTGGTCATCCTTCTTGAGTTTCCTGTGTTCTGTGCATCTAGGGTAATTCGAGCATTTGGGCTAATATCCACTTATCAATGAGTGCGTACCATCTGTGTTTTTCCTGTGATTGGGTTACCTCACTCAGGATGATATTTTCCAGTTCCATCCATTTGCCTATGAATTTCATAAAGTCATTGTTTTTGATAGCCGAATAGTATTCCATTGTGTAGATGTACCACATTTTCTGTATCCATTCCTCTGTTGAAGGGCATCTGGGTTCTTTCTAGCTTCTGGCTATTATAAATAAGGCTGCTATGAACATAGTGGAGCACGTGTCTTTGTTATATGTTGGGGTATCTTTTGGGTATATGCCCAAGAGTGGTATAGCTGGGTCCTCAGGTAGTTCAATGTCCAATTTTCTGAGGAACCTCCAGACTGATTTCCAGAATGGTTGTACCAGTCCGCAATCCCACCAACAATGGAGGAGTGTTCCTCTTTCTCCACATCCTCGCCAGTATCTGCTGTTGCAGGAGTTTTTGATCTTAGCCATTCTCACTGGTGTGAGGTGAAATCTCAGGGTTGTTTTGATTTGCATTTCCCTTATGACTAAAGATGTTGAACATTTCTTTAGGTGTTTCTCAGCCATTCGGCATTCCTCAGCTGTGAATTCTTTGTTTAGCTCTGAACCCCATTTTTAAATAGGGTTATTTGTCTCCCTGCAGTCTAATTTCATGAGTTCTTTGTATATTTTGGATATAAGCCCTCTATCAGTTGTAGGATAGAGGTTGCCGTTTTGTCCTAACCACAGTGTCCTTTGCCTTTGAGAAGCTTTGCAGTTTTATGAGATCCCATTTGTCGATTCTTGATCTTAGAGCATAAGCCATTGCTATTTTGTTCAGGAAATTTTCTCCAGTGCCCATGTGTTCCAGATGCTTCCCCACTTTTTCTTCTATTAGTTTGAGTGTATCTGGTTTGATGTGGAGGTCCTTGATCCACTTGGACTTAAGCTTTGTGCAGGGTGATAAGCATGGATCGATATGCATTCTTCTACATGTTGACCTCCAGTTGAACCAGCACCATTTGCTGAAAATGCTATCTTTTTTCCATTGGATGGTTTTGGCTCCTTTGTCAAAATCAAGTGACCATAGGTGTGTGGGTTCATTTCTGGGTCTTCAATTCTATTCCATTGGTCTATCTGTCTGTCTCTGTACCAATACCATGCAGTTTTTATCACTATTGCTCTGTAATACTGCTTGAGTTCAGGGATAGTGATTCCCCCTGAAGTCCTTTTATTGTTGAGGATAGTTTTAGCTATCCTGGGTTTTTTGTTATTCCAGATGAATTTGCAAATTGTTCTGTCTAACTCTTTGAAGAATTGGATTGGTATTTTGATGGGGATTGCATTGAATCTGTAGATCGCTTTTGGTAAAATGGCCATTTTTACTATATTAATCCTGCCAATCCATGACCAGGGGAGATCTTTCCATCTTCTGAGGTCTTCCTCAATTTCTTTCTTCAGAGGCTTGAAGTTCTTATCATACAGATCTTTCACTTGGTTGGTTAAAGTCACACTGAGGTATTTTATACTTTTTGGGACTATTATGAAGACCTGGGATTCTTTTAATGTGATAAGTAAGAATGCATTCCTCATGCATTCTAGAGCAACCATGATAACCACAGTAGTCTGGCCTGCTGTGCTTTCTGAAGGTTCCCATGGAGTCCTCCTGTCCTGGGCTCTATTCAAGAACCACATCTCCCAGCAGTTTCCCAGCCATCCACTACAGGCATGTCATGTGAGGAAGATGAATGTTCAGGTGTCGAAGGAGAGGACATGATATTCCATCCTGATGATAGATCTAAACTAAAATGCTTGGATCTGTCTGTGCTTAGAGATGGTTGCTTTCCAACTCAGCACGGTTTCTTGAAAGGTGTTCAGTTGTTCCTTGTTCCCTGACACTGTGCAGTAGTCTAATTTGGTGAATTTTCTAGAGACAGTAGCTCCCTCAAACCTCATTGGTGATTGCCTTCCTGCAGCAACGTTTGCAGAACTGGTGTAGAAAAGGGGCCAAGTTCAGCAGGTGCAAGATGGCCGCCAAGGTTATTGGGGATGAGTTTTAAGTCAGTTCTTTCTCCTGATTGAAATCCTGTGGCCATAGGTTGGGTTTACCTCTTAAAACTACAAATAAGCTAGCTGACTGACGCTCTCCTTTAGCTACTACAAATGCATTCAAGAACCTTTTACATCTGGTGCCTCATTCAGTTTGATTTTCCTGAGTGATCATCTGTATTCTCACATATCCATGCTGAACACTTATGAAGAAAAAAAAAAAGGAGGTGGGGCTGGGGAAACTGCCTGACTTCTCACTGGGGTCAGGGAAACCCTGTTCTCCAAATCCAGAAGGCTATTCAAAGGGAGATCCAGCAAAATGTTTAACCCTCTATTGGTTAAACAACAACAACAACCCTGCAATTCCCATGGCAGTGATCAGTTCTCCAATTGTTAGGAGTTTGGAGGTGAGCTGGAGAGTGAGAGTGACCAAAACACAAAACTAAGCACTCCTGGCTATTTATTAAGTGCTTATCATATGCTAAGAAGTGTTCTTGGATAGACACTAACAATAACCGTATAAGCAAGTGATGAAATTAAAGCACAAAGAAGTTAAATCATCTATCTGAGGTCCCAGAGTGGCAAAATGCTAACACGGGCAAAAATCTGAGCCCCAGCTCCTTAGGTTCAGTAGCCCATCACACGGCTTGTCACTGGAATTCATCTGCCCATTTTGGGGCTGAGTAAGCAGACATTGAAGAGAGCGCTAAGGAAATTGTGAGGAAGCATTGTTAGTCACCTCTAATATCAAAGAACATGGAAGACCTCATGGTCTACAAAGCAAATCATCCACCATATTCTATTCTAATCCTATAGAAGCCTGGAAGATCAGAGGTTGAAAAATCCTTATCTAATATACTGGTTTGATTTTCTCTTGCTGTGATAAACACCAAAAAGGCATAACATTTTTGTTTGTTTGCTTGTTTTTGTTTTTGTTTTTTTTACCTTACTGGTTATTGTCTACTATTGAGGGAAGAAATGGTAGGAACTCAAAGCAGGAGGCTGAAGGTAGTAACTGAAGGAAAAACTGTGGAAGAACATGGCTTAATGCCTTCGTCTCCTGGCTTCTTCAGCTATCTCTCTTGTATAGCCAGGGGATGACATCACCCACAGGAAGCTGGGCCTTCTATGCCAATTAACAAGTAAGAAAAAGTTTCAAAGATACGGCCACAGGTCATCTGACCAGGACAATTCGTCAGTTGATATTCCCTCTATTCAGGTATGTCAAGTTGACTATCAACTTTAGCCATCATAGCCAGTTTCTGCCAATAATACTTGACAACATCAACCAAGTCAACCATGACAACAGAAAAACAATATAACTTTCATTTTCACAAACCCATTGTCCAGTAAAGGAAATTTGATATTACTTGGAAATTATTTTTTTTAAAAATGACCTGAATCTAAGCCAACAATAGGGGCCAACTTTACCTACCCATTCCTTTTAACTATTAAGTGTTCCTATGTAGATTCCCAGTTGACATCAGAATTTCAGTTCAGTTTGCCTTGCCTGTCTTGGGCCTCAGAAAGCTCTACTTTCTGCTCGATGTCCTTATTTGGTACCAACAGCATGTGCTCAGCAGAGCTGTCAGGATAAGGTGCAGTAGGAAGAGTTTTCCACACAGTGAAACCCTCTTATCTTTTTTTCACAGTTAAGAAAGTTTTCTAACTTTGATGTAATTCAGAACCTCAAGTGTCCAAAACAAAATTTCCTGTTCAACTGGAAGAGAATAAAATGCATTATGCAATTCTAAAATGCTACTGATTGATGAAGGAATGAAATTAGAAGGGTTTATAGTATGCCTTCACTGACACTTCTTTCATGTAGCTTGTTATACTAGATGACCAAGCAATCCCCTGTCTCATTCAAATCTCTTCCTACACAAGTACTTGTTCCCAGACACAACCCACCACTTCCATTGTAACCAGTAGGCAAATGCTCAGGGAATTCTCATGGCACTACCTCTATGCCTGGTCGAAGCCACAACTCATGTACACTAACGGATGAGATACATAGGTCTGAGTTTAGAGATATTATGGTAATCATGTCTGTGTAAGCAGAATGCTACTTCCCAGGAAGGCATTAGTGTCTCATGTCCCATGGCAATCACTTACAAAGGCCAGTGGATTTGAGCTTAAGGAGTTGTAAGAATTCAGCGAACAAAGTCCGATGGACAGAATGTCTTCCTCTGTCACTGCTCCTCCCAAATTTTCCTCTTGTAGATAAAAACACTCTTGAGTGTGGGCATGAGAATGACTTCTTCCTTTTGAAGGCAGGTTCTGGTTGAGGAGACTTGGTGTGAATTCCTCCGTTTGCGGTGGTCAGCCTTCTGAACGATGGCTTTCGTTAGCCTTGTCTGAGTTTGCTTTTCATTGATGCAACGAATCACCAAGACTAAGAGCTTAA
Source organism: Rattus rattus (assembly GCF_011064425.1). Taxonomy (NCBI): domain Eukaryota; kingdom Metazoa; phylum Chordata; class Mammalia; order Rodentia; family Muridae; genus Rattus; species Rattus rattus. The sequence continues at coordinate 134,237,317 of NC_046154.1, read as the reverse complement.
GAGGGGAGAGAAGGGTTTATTTGGCTTATACTTCATGATCACAATCCCTCCTGAAAGGAGGCACAGACGAGAACCTGGAATAAGGAACACGGAATAAGAAGCCATGGGGAGCACCACTTGCTGGCTTGTTCTCCATGGTTCAGGCTACTTTATTATTCAGTTCAGGACCACCTGACCAAGGGTGGTGATGCTCACAATTGGCTGGGCCCTACCATACCTATCATGAATCAAGAGAAATGCCCCACAGATTTGCCTACAAACCAATTTGATTGGGGCCATTTTTTTTTAATGGAACATCCCTTTCCCTAGATGATCCTAACTTGTGTCAAGCTGAGAAAAAAATATTAATCAGCATGAGAATATTATTTTGAAATTTGTATTTATATTTATTTGTGTACCTATATAAATGTGTATACTAGGGTGTGTGTCTGTGTGAGTCTGTCTCTCTGTGTGTGAATCTCTTTCTCTCTGTGTGTGTGAGTTTCTCTCTCTCTCTCTCTCTCTCTCTCTTTCTCTGTGTGTGTGTGTGTGTGTGTGTGCATGTGTGCATGTACACACACGCGCGTGCGCGTGTGCTTCTGGGAATCATTTTCTCTTTCCATTATGTAGGTTCTGGGGAAGAAGGCACAGCAGGAGAAGCCTTTACCTTAGTCATCTTGCTGATTCCAGTGTTAGCACTTTAAAAAAAACAGTGTCACTAAAGGAGAGCATATAGAAAGAGCATTGCTCATCATGCCCTGCATTCACTTGGAGATTTTCCAGGAGGTGTAGCAGGCACTTGATTATATGCGTTGCGTTCTAGCCGTATGTCGAAGTGCCTCAGATTGTTAAGAAACCTGGACAGCATTTTTTGATCACTTGAGAAAGACAGTGTCAACCTGAAGAAACCCCATGGCACAGCCTTACCACCCCACTGGGGCACTGAGCCTCCTCAATATCCAACCAGCAGCTCTCTTGCCCTTTAAATATGGTTCCCAGATAATCACTCCTGAACGGTGATATACAGAGCCTTAAGCAGCTGCTGGAGATGATTAAGTGGCCGTGCTTAGCGGAGGCTGTAAATCAAGTTCAGAAGCCATTTATTGTGAGTGTATTATAAAGCAGCTGAGTTACTGCTCTCTCCCGCAGACTGTAACATTAGGCAAGAAAATAGAGAGAGGCTGAATTTTGTTGTGAAGGTTTTAAGGTGATGTGTTCTTCTTTCTTGGCCCGTTCTCTTTCTGCTTCTCACCATTTTCTTTGCCTCTATTTCTTCCCGGTCACGTGTATTCTGTGCTGAATGCATTATGCTGTAATTTAAAATATGGTTCTCCATATTTTAAATAACAACCAGGAATAACAACCAGGACCTTGCTGGGTTGAGGGCACTAGCATCAATCAATAATGGTCTTGGGCCTATGTGTCCACGTTTCCCATTGTTTTAGTTAATCTTCATGACTGTGTCTGCAGAAATTTCCATTCTATTTGTCATCTCTTCCTTTTTATTGGAAATAGGCTTTAATATAATATATTCTGATTATCGTTTTCTCTCTCTCTACTCCCCCCAATTCCTCTCCACCTCCCCCGCCATCTGTATATACGCACTTTCTGTCTCCAATTAGAAAATAAACAGGCTTCTAAGGGATAAAAATAAAAATAAAATATAATAAGATGAAACAAAACCTAACACACCAGAGTAGGACAAAACAAACAAATTCAAGAAAAAGACCTCAAAAAAGATGCCAAGGTAAGACGCACATGAAACAGATCCAGATGCAGGGACTCATTCATTCGCAGATCTAGGAATCCCATAAAAGCATTAATCTAGAATCTGCAATACATACTCAAAGGATCTATAGGATAAAATTATATATATATATAATTTATATATAAAGTAAGATAAAAAGTGTAAAAGTTCTGACATGAATTATAAGACAAGAAAAGTCTTCCCATGATGCCTTTGAGTTTGTTTTCTGTTGGGCATCTACTGTTGGGCATAAGACCTATTCTTAACAGTAGTTTGTTTCCCCAGTGCAACTCCTTTGGAGAACACCAATTTTTAATTTGCAAGTGGTTATCAGCTGAGCGTTGCTTCTGGATTAGGGATGAGGGACATGTGTCCATTTCTTCTTCCAGTTTTAGGTTCCCATGTGTTGCAAACCTGTGCATGCTGCCTCAGTCTCTATGAATTCACACATTCATCGACTGTGTAGCTTTAGAAGGGCTGTTTCCTTGGTGTCTTTCAACTTCTCTGTCTCTTACACTCTTTCTGCATCCTCTTCCATAGGGTTCCCTGAACCAGGAAGGGAGGACATTCATGGCGACACCCCTTTAGGGATGAGTGTTCCAAGTCTCTCATTTTCTGCACATACTCTGGCTGTTTGTTCCCAGCTACTGTAGGAGAAAGCTTCTCTGACGATGGCTGAGCAAGGCCATCTGATCTATGAGTATGGTATGGCATTAAGAGCCATTTCGTTGCTATGTTTTTAGTAGAACAGTAGTATTAAGTTTCTAGTGTCCCAAGCTGAGCTGGGTATGGGTTCTACCTCATGAAGTGAGCCTTAGTCAAATTAGATACTGATTAGCCAATCAATATCTATACTCAACAGATATGGAGTGAATGGATTACTTTTCCTTGGTACTGATTTCAGTGGAATTGCTTTGAGTTTCTTTCTATTTAAATTGATGTTGGTTGTAGGTTTGCCGACAACTGCCTTTATTACATCCCTTATGTTCCTAATCTCTCCAGAACTTTAATCATGAAAGGGTGGAAGACTTTGTCAAAGTTTTTTTCTGTATCGAATGAATTGATTATGTTGATTTTTCAATTTCAGTTTGTTTAAATGGCAGATTACATTTAGTACTTTATAAGTATTGAACCAGTCATCTCTGGGGTAAAAGCTACTTGATCATGGTAGATGATCTTGGATTCAGTTTTCAAGTTTTTTTTTTTTTTTTTTTTTTTTTTTTTTTAGAAATTTCACATCTATGTTCTTAAGGAAAATTACCTATAATTTTCTTTTTGGACTTCATATGGTATCAGGCTAACTGTGGCCTTGTAAAACAAACTGGGAAATGTTACTCTTGTTCTGTCTTGTAGAACAACTTGAGTATTGGCATTAACTCTTCTTTGAAATTCTGGTATAATTCTGCACTAAAACCATCTAGCCCTGGGCATCGTTGCTGCTGTTGTGAGATATTTACTGGCTGCTTCTATTTCATCAGAGATTGTATGTCTGTTTAAGTTGCTTATCTGAAGTAGTATTCGTTCATCCATTTATTTTAGATCGTCCAGTTTTGTAGAGTACAGGTTTTTTACAGTATGGCCTATGCTTCTCTGCATTCCTCAGTGTGTGGTGTTATGTCCCCTTTATTTCTAAGTTTGAGTATTTTGACAACCTTTCAACCATTTAGTAAATTTTGGATAAGAGCTTGTCAGTTTTATTGGTTTTCTCCAAGAACCAACTCTTTGTTTCATTGATTCTTTGTATTGTTTTTGATTGTTTTTATTTTATTGGTTTCGTCCCAGCATCATCGAATAGTTCTTGCCATCTAATTTATTTGGATATGACTTCTTCCATTCAGGAGTGAGATAAAGTTGATGGTAGAAGATCACTCCTCTTAGAATCACCTTCGTTGTGTCCCGGAAGTTTGGGTATGCTAAGTAATTATTTTCATTCAGTGCTAGAAAGTATTTTATTTCTTTCTTAATTTCTTCCTTTTCCTTTGTTTCATTTGGTAGTAAGTTGTTCAGTTTCTATGAGTTCATAAGCTTTGTGTTGCTTCTGTGGTTGTTGATTTTCAGATGTAATCCATGATGGTCAGATAACATTCAGGGCTTTATTTCAATTGTCTTATATCTGTTAAGACCTGTTTATTCGCATCCAGTATATGCTCACTTTTGGAGAAAGTTTCATGTGGTTCTGAGAAGATATATATTCTTTTATGTTTTGGTGAAATGTTTTGTAAATGCGTGTTAGACCCTTTTGATTTATGACGTGAGTTAGCGCCAACATTTCTTTGTTTAGTTTTTGTCTGGATGACCTGTGTACTGGCCAGAGTTGTGTACTGAAGTCCCTCACTGTCCGTTTGTGAGGATTAATATGTTACTTATGCTGTAGTAATGTTTCTCTTACAAACTTGGGTGCATCGATGCTGGGAATTGTAATGATAGATTTTTTTCTTTGATCATTCTTTCTATTTTTTTTTCTGATTAGTTTTGGTTTGAAGTCTACTTTGTTAGATATGAAAATGGCTACACCAGCTTGCTTCCTTCTTAGGTCCATTTGCTGAGAATATCTTTTCCCAATCCATTATCCTGAGGTAGTGTCTATCCTTGATTTTAAGTATGTTTTATGGATGCAACAGAAGGACATTTTGTTTGTGCATCCCAATCTGTTAGTCTCTGTCTTTTTATTAGGGAATTGAGATCATTTGTGGTAAGAGATGCCAGTGATCAGTATTCTTTGATCCCTGTTATTTTGCTGTGGTGCATGTCCCCTCTTTTGATTTGCTAGCCCACGGTTATTTACTCTTTATGTTTTCTTGGGTGTGGCTAACATCTTTAGATTGGAGTTTTCCTTCTATCTGGCTGGATTTGTACAAAGATCTTACCCAAAATTAGTTTTATAGGGAATTGATTATTTTTTTTCATGTATTGTGATAAAAAGTTTTTCTGGGATACATTCTGGGCTAGCATCTGTGATCTATTAGTACATCTACCCAGGCCCCTCTGGATTTTAAGTCTCCATCGAAAAATCATATGCTATTCTAATACAACTATTTTTATATGTTACATGGTTTTTTCTCTTGCAGCTTTTAATATTCTTTCTTTGTTCTACATGTTTGCAGAGAGGACCATTTCAGGTTCAGTCTATTTGTCATTCTATTCACTTCTTATACTTTAATAGGCATCTCCATCTTCAGGTTAGGGAAATTTTCTTCTATTACTTTGTTGAAAATATTTTTTGTGCCCTTGACCTGTGTTTCTTCTTTTTCTTCCATTCCTATTATTCTTAGGTTTGGTTCTGTAACTTATCCCAGATTTGCTGGGTGTTTTGTACTAGGAATCTTTTAGAGTTAACATTTTTCTAAGGCTCAGGTATTCATTTCTCCTATTATGTCTTTGATGTCTAAGATTCTCTCTTTCACTTCTTGTATTCTGTTGGGGAGGCTTGTCTCTGAGGTTCCTGCTTGACTCCCAATATTTTTTATTTCCAAATTTTTCCTGATTTGGTTTTTAAAAAATTGATTCCACTCTCAGGTTTTGAACTATTTTATTTATTTCCTTCCACTGTTTGTGTTGTTATAGATTTACTTAAGGTATTTATTAATTTCCTCTTTAAAGATATCTATGATATTCATAAAATCTATTTTAAGGTCTTTGCCCTGTGCCTCAGCTATTTTGTAATTTTCAGGGCCTGCTCTGATAGGATTGCTGGTCTCTAATAGAGACATATTGCTTTGATTGTAATTGATTGCATTGTTATCCTAGCTTAAAGGCCTTTGGGTTTGGGAAAGTTGCAATTCCAGGTCTTGATGTCTGGTCTTGTCTTTTTTGGGGTGGGTGTTTTGTTCCTTGGTTTCTGTTTTCTGTTTTAGGAGTATGTGGTAGCTGTGTATTGCCAGGTATGAAATTCTTCTGGGATTCTTCTGGGTAAGGCTACTGAGGGTTCTGGGTAAAATGTGTTTCTAGGTATTGGTACCTGGCAAATAGAATTGGGGGTTGGCTTGGAGGATGCTGAGGAGTGGGCCACAGGAGGAAGGAAAGCAGGGTGTTCTACCAGGTGCTGATTAGTCCCCTAGGAATGGGGACTAATGAGGAGAGGCCATACAGGTAGTCCAATACTGAGATTGGAATGAAACTGGGATGTTGGATTTGGAGGAGAAGAGAGAGAGATGGAGGTCTGCACTTACCCTATCTGGGAGCTGAGTAGCCTGTGGGTACCCAGGAAATGAATGTTGTAGTTGGGAGATGGGAAAAAGGATGCATGGAGGGAAGGAAGATTGGAGGGGATTATCTGTGTGATCCACTGGATATGAGAGTCAGGTGGTCTGCTACATTGTCAGGGTGAGATTTGGGAACTGGACTCGGAGGAGAGGGTGCAGAGGTAAAGATCTTCGTGCAGTCTATGTGCTTCCCTTGCTGGAGTCCATTACCTCCCTTTTAAGCAGAGGATATTTGATCTGGACCTAATCCATTCTGGTTAGAGCTTTGATCTTGCGGATCTCTCTTTCTATTGCTCCTTCATCTAGCCTCCTAAATTAGGGACCTGCTTTTAGGGAATGGGCCACCTAATCTGTAGTTGCTCAAAATGTGGTGAGAACTCTTTGCTCAGAAATCCATACCACTCCCTAATAAAGTCGGTTCCGCTTCAATGCCATACATTTTGCCTTCTGTAATCTAGCATCACTTTTGAGATCTAAAGAGCATTTTCTGGTTGAGTTCAATGAGCCTCTCTCCCATGCCCTTCTCTGCCCGCTCAGTTCTTCCTCGTTTCATTTGTGTAGTTCCTCCATCTTTGGTCCCATGAGAAGGGGCACCTCACTCCACTGAGTGTATTGGGGTCTCAAAGAGATTTTTCTCTAGGGGTTATCTAGGTTCAAAGAAAACCAAGAGCAAGAAGGCGATGTAGGGGAATGCATTGGAAGCCCACTGGAGACAAAACAGCCCAGTCACAGTGATCCTCAGAAATGGAGCTTACTCACACAGGAAAACCTATACTGGTTCCGTGGAGCATAGAGCACCAAGGGTTCCCTGGAGAGACGTGAGGCTTAGGAGCTAAGCTGAAGCCAGGAACAGAAAATCTAGTTTTATGCCAAGGACACATCAACTCTCACCTGCCTTTCAAGTCCCACATCTGCAATGAGAAGCTTTGATCTCCCAGTGTGTGCGTTCCCTGAAGGAAGCTAGTGGAGGATCCTCCTCCCTGGTATTTGTGGCTACAGAGTGTGTCCCAGAAGCATCCTGTTGGCTGCCTGACCTTATGGGAGAGTAATCTGAAGCAGTGGGAAGTCTGGACAAGCCGGCACATTCCAGGCTCTTCTCGGTGTTTTCAATTACGTGCAATTGAACTGGAGAGTAAAGGAGAAAGAGTGTAGGATGCTCATGCAGATCCCCAGGCTTGGGGTCCTTGGCAAAACACAGTGGAAGCCACAGCGGGATGAGGGCAGGGGCAGGGAGTGGGTGGAGCAAAGTTTGGTCAGGCTTCTCTGCTGTGCACCATGGACTCAGTAACCTCCCCGAATGATAAGGCTGTGGAAGGACATGACCTGATAGTTTCCTTTCAGCTCATAATTTGCACCCACACCCAGTGTGACTGTGTACCGTACACGCTTAAGCAAACGCTTCATGTTGCAGATGCCGCCATTGTTAGCGATGCTAAGTATGAACTGAGATGAGGGCATAGGGCAGGCCAGCTCCCTGCTTCGTTCTCAAGGAATAACTTCCTATTTCTACTCAGCATTCCCTCACTCTGAAAGGCTTGTGTAAATTCTGGCAATAACCCACTCCCTCGTGTGTTTTGGAGAGGTTAATCCATCATGTAATTTCATCGCATGCGTGCAGATGGGCTAACGGCACCTCCCACGGGCAGAGCGCTGCAGCTGGTATCTGATCTGTGGAGTCTTCCCATGCAAAGCCTCGCTTGCCTTATATCTTTGGAAAGGAAAAGTGTATTCTGGACATATTGAATTTCCAAATAACCAAGGGGTGCCTTTGAGACCCAATTTAAAATTTTATTTTATCTGCCTCTGTTTAAAGTAAACAAACCATGTTACACAGTGCTTTGTGGAAAGCACTGTCTATGAGGATTGTGAATAACCGTGGCAGGGACTGAAAACAACCATAATGAGGGTCCATCAGGTGTGGGCTTTGTCCCCTGCTACACTGCCCACCCTACCACACTTTCTGACTTAGCTAATACTCTTAACAGTTTCTTCGTTCCTTTTAGCAATAGCCATTAGTAGTTCTGTTTCAAAACTCTCCTTCCATTTTATTTTCTGGTGTGGCACGTCTGGAAACAACACTTGCTGAAATATATGCTTTGGGTATAGACCGATGGGAAATCCCAAGGAATGAAGTAAACCAGCTGTAGCTGGGAACGGATTTACAGCCTCTCATGTGTAAACCCAGAAGTCGTCTTCCCAGAGCAGTAATAGGTGAAGCAGGAGACATCGTCTACAGCCTGTAGATTCTTTAGAATCTAGAGCCGTGAAGAACTAATACCCTGGCCAATTTTACTTCCAGGACCTTTTTAGCCTTGCACTTTGACATCCAGGACATCTGCCTCGTTCTTCTCTTTGGTCATCTCCCCAGTCTTTCAGAAAGAGATCTATCTTTTATTTAAACTTGGACTAAAGCTCATTTTCCCTAGGTGGTGACTCCCTTTTGCCTCTTCACTTGTAGATTTTTCTCGCTATTAAATATAAGACTTTGTCTCTCAACAAGGCAGTATTAGGGGAAGAAAATAATGCGTCTGGTTTTGGTTTATTGTTCCCACCTCTTTCGTCTTTTCCTTTGGTTGTTCATCAGAGTTGCCACCACCTCCTCCTTTCTGAGGGATCATCATGACGTATGTGGCTGTGGCCTACCACTGAAGCCACGAATTTACATTGGCATGTTTATATTTGCACTGCTTTGCTCCAGTAGTGAGACATCCACATGTAGAGTCAGAGAGCCTCAGCACAGCATAGAGAGATAAACGTGAGAGATGCTTTCTTTCATGGTAGTGGGTGTGGGCTGGGTAGCTGACGTCTCTGGATAAGTAGAGCACTTTAACCTGTTTTCTTCCCTGTTTGTTTGGTTTTGTTTGTTGTGTATAAGTTAGGCTCTTGATAAATAGCCCATGCCAGCTCCAAACTTTGGATCCTCCTGCTTTAGTCTCCTGAGAGCTGGGTCCACAGACATATATTATTGTCCTTGGCCTAACCTGTTGTTTTTTTACCCTAGGACACATACCTAGGGCCCCTATTTGAATATTGGGAATATCTGAATTTCTTCAAACTACTGATTCAAATACATTCAGGAGAGGAGAAGGTAGTTTATAGTAGATTCTGGTTAAGTCACATCCCCAGAAAGTTTAAGAATCAGCACCTCTTATCCTTCCATTGGTTAATGCAAATGTACAATTCTGTGGTGAACTGAGTAAGCCATTACTCTATTGGTATTATATGGTTTAATTCTATTCTAAAAGCAAAGTAATATATAAGCATTCAAGGTAAATACTCTCCTGGACTATTCTGAAAATAGAAGAAGTACTAGGATATTAAAGTTCCCCTAAAATCTGGCCAATTTTATATAGCCACCATTTTTATTAAGAACTAAGGTATATTACACACGAGGGTGGAGGAATTGTGAATCTGAATCTAAACATGCTAGCATTCTGATAAAGACTAGGACACTGCAGGAACACTGTCAAGGTCAGGATCCAGGGGAGCACAGCACCCTGCACCTCACCTGTCAGTGAGAATAAAGATGTCTTCTGCCTTGAGGGGGACGGTGAGAACTAAAGAAGTGAATGCGACTGCAAGAGAAGAAAAATGTTGGCGTTCAATCAATGCCAATGCTTTTATCGCCCTATTCTTCACTTGAGACTACGACAGATTTACTCTAATGGCTTGCTAAATGTTGGTCTTATTAGACCAGATCTTGGTGTTACAACAAAACAACCAAGCTTATGAAGAGATGAAACTCATTTCTGGCATTTTTTGGGGACAGACAGGATGTAGGCAACAGGGTTATCTGGCAACGGTGGCTGCAAGGCGGGGTTTGCTGCTGTAAGCTGTGGAGGAGGATGGACTGTGTCCTTGCATGGTGGAGTGTAGATGGGTAAATGAGCCAGATACTAGTGAGCTCTCTTAGATTGGTGCTTTCACCTATCATTCTCATGAAAGGAGGGACTCTCAAGTGCTGGTTGCTTCTAGGACCCGCCCCTTTGTACTTTGTCTATTGAACTTTAGCATCTGAAACTGGGAGTACTTTAAACTACATTAAACTACAACTAACGTCAGACATCAGGCAATCTCCGTTTGTTACTTACAAAAGTAACGATAAAGAGTACCTTAATATCTATGTATTTTTCCACATTTTCAAGTTTTTCCCTATCGAAATTCCAAGAAGTTCAACTCGTGAACAATGAAGACTTTATCTTCTGTGTCACACGCAGTTCAATCGTTTTCTAGAATGTTGCTCTAGTCTCTACTCACACAGGCAAGGCCCATCTCTTCCTAGCCCTCCTAAAGTGTACTGCACATGTTCATATTGTGTCGTCTTCAGTTCTGTGTGTTGAACAAGGTGCTTTGTGCAGGGAAGTGCTGTATCTCAGAGTTAACCTCCAGCCGTAAAGTGTGGCTGTTTGCTGGTTTGATCACATTGCGTTTCTCAACTTTACTTCTTCCCTTCCAGTTAAGAAGTTACTAATTTCTATGACTATTTCCAACATTTTAGTTTGGCTGTTTTAACAATATTTTTTTAGTAAGTACAATACCAGTCAACTTTTGTGTTCTTATTCGAAGAAGAAGAAGAGGAAGAAGAAGAGGAAGAAGGGGAAGAAGGGGAAGAAGGGGAAGAAGGGAAAGAAGGGGAAGAAGTGGAAGATGGGGAGGAAGGGGAAGAAGGGGAAGAAGGGGAAGAAGAAGGAGAAGAAGGGGAAGAGGGGAAGAAGGGGAAGAAGGAGAGAAGTGGAAGATGGGGAGGAAGGGGAGAGGGGGGAGAAGTGGAAGAAGGGGAGGAAGGGGAGAAGGGGAAGAAGGGGGAGAAGGGGGAGAAGTGGAAGAAGGGAAAGGGGAAGAAGAAGAAGAGGAGGAGGGGGAGGAGGAGGAGGAAGGGAAGGAGGAAGATTATTCTACACTTTATTTGGAACTCTGTGTCTTCACAGTCCTTGCTGTGTTCTAGATCTACTTTGTCTTCAATGACTACGGTTATTGTTGTTATTGCAATTCAAAATTTGAGCTTGCTCAAATTTCCTAAGGTTTTCTACCTTTCTTGGCTCACTGTGAAATCTGACACCCAGAATCCTCTCTGTGGGCTTACCTCCCTTCTTGCTGAAGTAGAGAACATGGACAAATTTAACACGTTAGAAAAGAAGGTTTGTCTTAAATAATGTTAGCCAGGAATGTATTTCATAGCAAAATGTTTTTTTTTTTAAATTTGAAGATTTTCATTGCATTTTGGTATGTCTTTAAAAAGGGTATTTATAGCCTGATTCATGTTCCTAATTTCCTTTCCCCTTGTACCTTTAAATCTGCTGCTCTGTGAATGAAGGTGCTCTGTCTACTTTTTACTGTTGCTTGGTGCTTAAGATACATACATACATACATACATACATACATACATACATACACACACATATACATATGAAAATTTATATTTGAGAAAAATATGTGTGTGTGCATGTGTGTGTGTGCATGTGTGTGTGTGCATGTGTGCACACACCCACAAAGCTTTTACTGCATGATGCATGTTTGCTAGACACCAGAGTACAAGGCTCACTAAGGACTCACAGCTGGTTTTAAGGACCTTAAGAGTGAGTAGAATCACATTCAGACTTTCAGTCTCAACACTCACAAATCCCTTTAATTTCTCAAATAAATTCTATGACTTCTTCAGCTATGGATTGTTCTCATTATTTTCATCATCTTCACATGAAACTCCAATTAATCTGTTACCAAAGTTCTCATTATATTTCTATGACATTTAACTTTTACTTTATATTTTCTATATTTCTATCTTTTTAAAGTAGATGTATGAAATAGCTTTTCAGTTCTGTGATCTAGTTTCTTAATGTTTTAAAAGCACATCTGCTCTGTTTTAATTTGGTATATCTATTTTTCCTTTTAATTTCTATCTCATTTTTTTTTTCAAATTTGCTTCTCCCCCTCCCCTTCCTCTTCTTGGTTTAGTTTCATTCTCCATCGCTGGCTAGAACATTTAGTATGTCCTCCAAGGTATCCTTGAACTCAAAGTAATTCCCCAGCCTCAGCTTCCCAAGTACTAGGATTTTAGGCTATGGCCATGTCTTCCTTTTATTCAGAGTATCCCATTCTTGCTTCCATGAATACTTAAATATTTCCTGGCTTCATCAAGCTGCAGTTTCCAATAGATTATTCTGGAACGCAGCCCTTATTCTGCCCTTAGAATGCTGGGTGAATGTCTTTTTTTTTTTTCTTTTTTTCTGGAGCTGGGGACTCCGCTGGGGTCTAGGCAAGCGCTCTACCACTGAGCTAAATCCCCAACCCCTGGGTGAATGTCTTTTACTGTGTCCTCACACAGGGGGGAACTGACTGGATTTGTCCTCATTCTCTAGCTGCCTCCCAGCACTCCCATGTCTAAGGACTCAGAACAACCTGGTTTTGTCACAGATTGCTTTCTGGGTGACCTGGTTGCTTGTTTCTTGATGCCAACACATTCTTTCTTTTGGTTCATCCTCTTCCTCTTCTTCTTGCCAAGTACTGGAAATTGCTCCTTATTTGTGCTATTATGACACTTTATTTTCTTGAGACATAATCCACACTAAATTTTTGAAGTTCAGCATTTCTCTGTGTCAGGAACAAGCCCCCTTATTGTCACTGTTGATTTCTCTCTTGTTTCTTGTTATAATAATGGGAGTTTTCTAATGATGTAGTTTTGCTTGCCAGACTGACCTCATTTATCAGCCTCTTAATGTTCCAAAGATGAAGTGTTCTGAGTTATTAGAAAGAGAATTTTCATTTTACTCTCAAATATTGTTTTTTCCTCATTATGGACTTATTTTGGAGGTTTGTTCAATATATCGGACATATTCAATATCTGTGGCATCATAGTGAGGTTTCCCCTGACCACCTAGCTTAGCAGTACAATGTCTCCTCTGCCCTTTACTTTCTCATTCTGTTCTTTGCTTTTCTAAAACACCACCTTTTCATTAGATTTTTAATCTACTCTTTATAGTTGTTCTTCTTTTATCCTAATTTCAATGCCACTAAAATACCAACTCCTAGAAAAAGAATAAAGATCTTTAGATCCAGTTCTCGGTTGGATCCCAAGTAAGCAAACAGCCACGGGCAAACACTATCAGGTGCTCATTAAGGAAATGTTGGATGAGTGATGGAGCTCTCCCTCATGTGGTGTGTTCTGCTCATATCTATACAAGCAAAGATGCTCTTCTCTAATCGGCAGGTATGGAGGAGGGGGTATGGCATGGCTTTTTGGTAAGCTTCAAGTCCTGATCACCTCAGAAGGAGAAGCTGAACATTGACTATGAATTAGAACCACTATCCCAAGCATGCTCACCCTGGAGTAAAGTATGCGAGAGTAACTACTACCGGAAGTCATCTCTCTTTTGAAAGTCTGCTCTTCTAGGGCAAAGTTTGCACAGGTCTTAGGTACTTCCAGATCCTTCCATTGGTGTCAGTGTCCTCCCATCCCTCCTTAATATGATTTTTCTTATCAAAGATTGAAAATGAAGTAAGTTGAAAACAATGGAAAAGCAGGGAGGAAGGCAGCTGTTATTTTCTTCTGGGGACAGAAGGACAGACTATTAATTACTATTAATGCTATTAATGGAAATACTCTCCTCTCTGTGAGCCAATTCTTCACATTCCAAATAATCAATAACTGAATTCATGGCTGTTAACGCTTTTAGTACAGCTTGTCCCTGCAGGTCCCATTGTGGCTGTGCCATGGCACCTTTTAAGCGGTGGAGGCTTAGCAAAAGGAAACTATGGTCATGGGTTCTATGGGAAGCTGGTCTTACAGAGAGACTTCGTCTTCTCTTACAAGAAAGTTGTGATGGAGAGGCTACTCCATGTGCTTGGTTTCCTCTGAATCTAGCTGTTTCCCTTTTTGCTTCTCCACTAAGCAAGCAAGGTCATTGCAGGGGTCAATACCATTCTGCTCCGATTGACTGTCTCCAGAACCGAGTCAAACAAACCTCTTCAAAGCATGCACACTCAGGCTTCTTGCTAATGCAACAATGATAAAGGAATGCAACAGTCGTCCATGCTTTTAAGAACATTCTAGATTTCTATTCATGATTTCCCTACTTTAAAAACTCTTCAAGATTTAATATAAAAATCACCTTTAGGTATTCTTCAGTGTTTGTTTTAGACGAAACTGAGTTATCACTTTGGTCCACCCCATCTTAGGGCTGACTCCATTACAATACATAGCAAAAGCATCCTTGAATGCATTCTTTAGTGGCTGTTTTTCTTTCCTAATGCACTTCAACTTTTCAGAGAACGGTGGCCGTCTAATCTATTCACTGCTGCATAAGAACCAACAAAAACTTACTGTCTCAAAAGGTGTTATTTCCTAACAATTCTGGTAGCTGACTTCAAGGTTCTTCCTCGGTTTTATGTGAGCCTGTTCTGACAGATATATTTAGTTGGAAGCAAGGGGTGTGTCATTTGGTCAATGGGTTCTGCTGAAATGAGTGAACATTTGGACTTTTCTTTCACACCAGGTTTCGTCAGTGGCTGGGTTTTCCAGAGCACTCCCTAAGAGGCCAAAGACAACAGAAGCCATCACTCTCAAGAAGTGTGTCCTAAAATGCCATCTTCTCTCTTCCTATTTTTCTATCATCCTCTCATGCAAATAATGCAGCGGGCACTTACAGTCAAGACAGCAATGAGCTGGTAGCACCAGGCAATCCATAGTCTCCAGCAGTCCTGAAAGCTTAGCGATCACAGTCTGATTTCTAAATCTAAAGGCAGAGGGGGCTGTTTAATATGAACTTGTTTCTAATCTGCTAAGATGATTTCCTCATTTAGTATCCTCTTTGGGATTTTCTCTGTCCCATCCCTCTTGGTTTCTTTCTTTCTTTCCTTCTTTCTTTCTTTCTTTCTTTCTTTCTTTCTTTCTTTTTTTCTTTCTTTCTTTCTCCTTCTTTTTTTCTTTCTTTCTTTCTTTCTTTCTTCTTTCTTTCTCTGAGAGATGGGTGTTGGAGAGATGGGTTAGTAGTTAAGAGAATTCCATATTCTTATAGAAGATCCAGACTCAGTACCCACCACTCACATCAGTTCCTAGGTTTCTACTGCTTCCTTCTGGTCTCTGTGTGCACCAGGGACACATGCGGTGCACATACATATAGGCAAACAAACACTCACACAACTAATATAGATTAAAAGTCTAATGTGAGTGCATTGATCTTCTCTATCTCAATGAAACTAACTAAATACAAATTAGTAATGGCTTGGCAAATGAATAGTGCTCCCAGTCTTCTTCTCATCCAACAATGGAGACAGGAGTTGGGGAAAGGATTCTCTTCACTTTGGACTTCGTTTATTTTTATCTAATCTATGGTATTTTATCAATACAGATTTCCTGGGAAACTCTGAGTGTCTTGTACATCTTCTCAGTGCTTGATCAGCCACATGAGCTGTGTTTGAGCAACAGACATTACCATTGGATAAGCAGTTTGTAGGTGGCAATACCTTGAGTTTCTCTGTCTGCTGGGTATCATTTAAGCATTCCCAAGGTTTTCAGGAAAGCCTCAGAACCACATTCTTGTTTTGATCTTCATGTTGAGGCCACATTGCACACTGATCATTCCTCTGCTTTCAGGACAGATTGAGAATATGAAACAGTTCAGTTTTCCAACTCAACAAATTCTGGGCCCATTTATCTTTCTTTAAGTTATACTCACAAGTTGAAATCTTCCTTCTTTAGTTCATCTCTCTCTTGACATAATTTATCATACACAGCAGAGTGCCAATTGACACTGTCAACTTTCTGCCAGATCCTCGAACTCATTAGGAAGCGTTTTTGATGCGCTACAACATCTCAGAAAATAGTCTTGTAAATGTTCCATCATTCCATAAAAGGATTGCATTCCCAAATCTTTTAATGACAGTCTCCTTCCCACACTTATGACCTAAAAAAGCAACCTTCCTACTATCTTTTAGCTTTTGTCCCCACCCACACTTGAACTAAAGCCAAAGTCACATGTTTTAAGGCATGGGTATCCTATAATGGATCTCTGCTTCCTGCTATCGATGTGTGCTTGTTGTAGTTTTGGTATCATAAAGTCTATCAAAACTGAACAGCTTATAGTAGCAGTGAGTAAAGATTTCTTGTGATTCTGTGGCCCAGTTGGGCGGTTCTTTGCTGGTTTTGCATGGCTTTTCTCCCATGACTACATTCAGGTATAGTGTTAGTGTGAGCTCAGTTATAGCAGCTGGAGAGCTGGACCCTGCATCAGTAATTTTATTATCTGTTTGTTTGGCCAGTTCATACTGTGTAGTCATAGGCTGGCTTCAAAATTATAATCCTCCTGCCTCAGGTTTCAAGGTGTCAGGATAATAGATATATGTTACCTCATCAGGCTTTTCTATGCAGTGTATTTGGTTTGTGGAATGACAGCTACATGGTTCTAACTAAGAAGGGGCAAAAGCTACCAGATCCGTTGAGGTCTGGAATCTAGAACTAATCTGTTCCTTCTAGCATATCCTGTTTGTCAATGCAAGTCACATAGCCAGGTTGGCTGGAGGGAGTGAATGGAGACCATGCTTCTCTGCAGCACAGTCATTGGAAGCGAATGTGGCCTGAGAAGGGAAGGCTTTTGCAGCCATTAGATAATGTATCGCAGAAGCCAACTGCAATTAATTTTACTCCTTATGTCATGAAGAAGATCATCTGGCATAAATATGTACTGTAATAGGTACTTGTGGAAAAGAAGGAGGAAGAATTGAGGTCAAATCTGATGCTCTATTTACAGCAGGCTTAGCTTCCAATGCTCTCAACGGCATTTTCTTCTGGTGATTTAGGGGATTTCTCTCCACATAATAAATGCGGCCGGAGAACTGCTGATTTTATCTTTTAATACTTGAAAACCCTAGAAACATGGCTCGGCTCAGCTACTAGATTTTCGATTTAACAGCTCTCATGAATATGATATTTGGGTGATTGCTGAGAATTGGATAAAATAGAGTTCTAGGGCTAGAGAAAAGGGAGATTTACACACACGCGAAGACATCCACTTTTATGTGAGTGTGACTGTAGGGAAATGTACAGAGAATTCAACATCCACCCTGCGATGGGTGATTCTTACCTCAACTCGACACAAGCTCAACTCATCCGCAAGGATGGAACCTTTGTGGAGACTATGCCTCCATGGTATTGGGTCGAGTAGGCAAGCACATAGGTAAATTTCTTAATTGGTAATTGATGAGGGAGGGTACACCCTAGGTTAGTGGTCCTGGGTCTATAAGAGAGCAGAATGAACAAGTCATGAGAGCAAGCCAGCAAGCAGAACCCTCCATGTCTTCAGCATCAACCTCTGCCTCCGGGTTCCTGGCCTGCTTGAGCTCCTGTCTTGGCTTCCTTCAGTGACTAACACTGATATATGGGAGTGTAAGCCAAATAAACCCTTTCCTCTCAACTTGCTTTTATGTCATGGTGCATATCATAGCAATTGAAACTAGAACTAAGACAAACCCTTCAACGAATGAGACCATGTTTTTCTCTTCAGCAAAGAAGTGTGACCCGTCGCATGTTGTGTACGTTGGAACAAGTTTTATCCTGAGGCGTCTTACATGACTTGGCATTCAGCAGTGAACACAATTGTGCAGATATTGCTGTAGAGGTTTTATTTTCCTGTCATGGCCATGTCTTTATGTTTCATATCCCTTACCTTCTTTAAAATTTCTGCTCATCAATAAGCAGATTAGTAAACAGACAATGTCTTTGGGTTTAGTCGCTCCCTCACCCACCAGCATGTAGAGCCAACTAATTTAGGATAATGGATTTCTTTCATCAAGAGACAATAGTGTCTTTGTCAATAGACTCCTCAACATGGAGTCAGTATTGTTAACTACGTGCCGAACACTGTGACAGTGAGAGAACAAGACAAGTCTCTTCTTCAGGATGCATGCAGTTGAGTTAGGAAACCTGTTCCAATTACTGATGGAATCCTGGTAGTAATGGCATCACAGTGCATTACTAGATTGTTCTTTGTCAAGAGAGCTTCATGTGTCACCTTTCATTCCGCCCCAAACACTGTGAGTCAGACAGTTACTCTGTGCAATTTCCAAGTAGAGAAAATATAGCCTTTGGAAATCTTGGAACTTTCCAGAGACTAGAACTCAGTGAGATTGGATTGACTGTTTTCATCCTGCATCCTAGTTTACCTGCCATCCCTGTCCACCTCGCTCTGGGCAGCCAGAATTTTTCCCCCATCATCATCATCATCATCATCATCATCATCATCATCATCATCATCATCATCATCATCATCATCATCATCATCACCAAATGGTCTTTTCTTCCTCCATCCAAGGCATCATGCAAATCATTTTGAGTTTGCTTTCACAGTGCCTGCTGCAGAGTGCTACCCCCACTTCCTGACAGCCTGGAAGCCCCTGGCATAGATGTCCATTTCTAACCTGTCCCGGCTGGAATTCTGTCTTGCTTATTACCTGTGGTTCCATGTTTCCCCACTTCTCTATGTTCTGTGTCGGTGGGAGGCAGATCTGGAGGACAGGCTGTCTTTCTCTATAGCTCCCCTTGTATCCTCCTCCTGCTTTCTGTTTATACTGGACATGCAATGAATCTTGCCACAGACTGACTCAGAGGCATATTGTAAAGAATAAACCAAGGCAGAAATGTTACTGGGTCACAACCCAAGACGCTTTTACATTATTTTAGTTCCTAGTCACATTCCCATTCATTCCTAAAGAACTTTCATTTCTGCTGTTGTCATTACTACAGTCTCTCATTATATCTCCTCCTCCCTCTCCCCATCCCCCATCTGTGGAATTACAGATGATCATTCATCCACCTGCCCTGCTGCGTTGCTGTGACCCGTCACTCCCCCTCCACCCACCATTGAATTCCTTTTTGTCTTCTCTAGGTGTCTTCTCTGATGTTTTCTGGATCCCATGTGTTGTTCTTCCTTGGTTTATGAAGAGCACACAAGCTGTATCTTCCCACTAAGCTTGGTAGAAATCAATAGAATGGCAGTTGGCGCCCCAGCATTTTGAAGGCATTGCTTCATTGTTAGGCTTCTAATATATCACGTTAAGTCCGGTGAGCCTTTAATCCTTGGCCTTTCACGTGCCTTCTGTTCCATTTCCATCTTTAATTCTCCTGGGTGCATCTCCTGCTGTTCTGTAATTCAGATGGCTGTGTTTCTGTCTTCTTTCATATTCTCAGCTGAGAGCTCTATGGGTCCATTCATTTTGAAAAACCATAGTCACTAGCCAGGGTTTTTTCTTACCTTACACACAATTAGATTCCCTCCAACATTTTCTCTGGCGCTTACATTTCAAAACTATTATTTGAATGTTTAATTTCTGCAATTTTTCGCCTCTTTGTAATCTTTTCTGGAGTCTTCTCCAACATGATGGCTCCTTCTTCCCCTCTAGGGGTGGGAAAACACAAAATATTGCATTTTTTTCTATTCTTGGTGATGGTTGTGCATATGTCTTGTTTCTTCTTTTCTTTATGGCTATGGTATATTTTATTGCCTTTTGGAGGACGTCAATTCTAGTTCTCGATCCTGAGTTTTCTATAGACCTATGTTTTCCTCTTGTTTGAAAGAAGAGAACAATTTATTTCTGAGTGTTGGTTGATGAACACTCCTCAAGTATAGAAAGGTTAATGCTTTCATGCACTATGACTTTAAGAATTGGGTTATGGGTAGGGTTTGTGTTATCTCACAGATCCATGGCTGTGGCTGTGGTGAGGCAGGACTGCCGTGGTAGCTGGATCTTTTTCCTTGAGTGATGCATAGCCCAAGATACTCTTCGGTCACCTGACGAGGGGAAAGGATGGACTGCCAGGTTTCTGTGGGCTGAATAGAAAAGGAACAGCAAACACGTGGGGCTGAGTGATTTCTTTTTCAGTTCAGGTTCCAGATTTTTCACATTGTCCATTTTCAGTCTTGGCCTTGACCTTGACCTCAGCTGGGATTGGTTGACCTCCTCCCCTCTGTGCTTTAGGTACTAAAGTGCCCTTTTGTTGGATGGCTATCTGAATGTAGACCTGGTCCTTTAAACTCTTCCATGGCGTCCCCTGTTGGCCACCTGCCTTATTTTCAGGGCTGCTCTATCTCCTGGGCACCCTCAGGAGTTTGTGGTGTCAATTGACAAGTTTCTTCTTAGTTTGCTTTCTCTGCTCTGTTGGGACAGCACCACTTGCCCATCTGGCTACCTCCCCAAATCTGTCACCATGCCTCATGTGCATCAGCTCCTCACAAGCATTCTTTGTCCTATAATGTTGATCATAAAAAATAGTGATTTGCTCTATATTAATGGCAATTTAGATAAAGAGCTAAACTCACAAATTCAGTCTGTCATCTGTGTTTGTTTGCTTAGTCAGATCTCACAGCACAACCCAGGCAAGGTTACCACTTCAGTATCCCAAGAGTTAAGATGATAGGTACCAACCAGCATGTCCCCTACATCAGCTCCATCAGCCATGTCTAGCTGAAAGTTTTACTAAAGTTTATATCTGTATTTTTCTTTATATGACCTTATGATCTACTATTAACTATATGAGTTATCATCAAAAATATCTGTATAAATTATCTTTCTAAAGTCTTAGATGTATTTATTTTATGTGTATGAGTGTTTGGTCTAAATATATGTATGTGAACCACATGCATGCCTGTGCCCACAGAGGTCAAAGGGGCATTGGATCCATTGGAACTGGAGTTAAAGATGGTCTTGAACCCAGGTGGGTGCTGTGAATCAAATCCCGGTCTCCTATACGAGCAACAAATGCTCATAACTTCTGTGCTATCTTTCTAGCCCCTGTATGATTTAATTCTTAAGGCAACAAATTTTCTAATTTATTTATTTTTATGAGCTTATTAATTGTATTTTGACTACATTGCCCAGGAAGTGAAATTGTTTAAAATAGCCTTTGGATTGGGATAGTTAGCATAAATAAAAATATGGAATGCTTGCAGACAGGAGCCTTAACATAACTAGTTGTCCTATAAAGGCTCCACTTAGCAACTGACTGAAACAGATATGGAGACCCACAGCCACATTAGACAGAGCTCAAGGAGTCTTATGAAAGAGTCGGCAGGAGGATCGAGGGACTTGGAGGGGAGAGGGGTTCCTCGGGAAGACAAATAGGCGGCTCCCAGAGACTGAACCATCATCCAAAGGGCTTGTAACATGGGATGAACTTAGCCGCTGCCTCCCCTGCACATGTGTAGCAGATGTGCAGCTTGGTCTTCAAGCGGGTCCTCCAACAACTGGAGCAGGGGCTGTCTCTGACTCTGTTGCCTGCCTGTGGATCTTGTTCCCCTAACTGGGCTGCCTTGTCCGGCCTCAGTGGGAGAGGCTATGCCCAGCCCTGCAGTGACTTTCTGAACCAGGGTGGCTTGGCACCTGGGGATCAGGCTATTCCCTCTCAGAGGAAAAGGGGAGGCAGAGTTGTGGTGGGGGGCTGTGGGGGGGGAACGGGGCTGGGAGGAAAGGGCGGTGATAGTGATGTGAAGGATTAAGTAAACAAATTAATGGAAAACAAAAGAATATGGAGAAACGTAAAGGTTAAATTATTCTTTTACAAAACTTATGACAAATAAGCACTCTCTATAATAAGTAATTATAAACAGAAAATCTTGAAAGAATCAGATTTTAGTAACCTAGTAACCTAAGTCTCTCTAGGATGTGGTGAGTCCAAGAGTAAGAATAGCCCCCAGGAAGAAAAAGAAAGTTTAGAAGGAATTTTACAATTATCAGAAACAACCACAGTGGGTAGTAGAGAAGAGGGGCTGATATCATAGTAGGAATGCTGTGACCCCAAGATCTGTAAGGTCCCTGGAAGTAGCTAAGGAAGGCTAGAGAGAAGCAAGCATGGGAAGGAGGATGAGGGCCTGGCATGGTGACCCAGCACCTCAGAGAGTCTGCTGCTGTGCCCTGTATACAGGCAGGAACTGCCCTCTGGCTTTGTCAGGGACAGAGGCTTAAGGAAAGACGGAATCTAAACCAGATTTCTTTAATAGGCCTTTTGTTCTGGTTCATCTCTGGAGAACAGCAGTTCATCTAACTGTTAATGAGGCAAAGGACAGTCCTTCAAAGGGGCTGCATTCAGCCTTGTCCTTGCTAAGGAAGGGCTTGTCTGCGGGAGCTCTACCCTGAGTCCTCTGGGAAGGAGGTCCTTTGCAATCAGCTAGTTCTCAGAGCACAAAGACTGGCAGGATTTCTAAATTGTTGCTATTTTTCTAGGATCTTAAGAACCAGGTCAATTGAGCATTGTCAGTATAAATAGACAAGATGGCTATGCCCGAAAAGACAAGAGGCTGGGATGGGAGAAAACTGAGGAAATATCTCAATATAAGGGAGTTAATGAAGGGACAATATAAATATGCAGGTTACCATAGTGATTCAAGGAAGGAGGGACAGGGAGCCTAGGCTAAGCTAGGTCTTAATGCGTGGCCATGATCTACTCAGGTGGAGACTAGGCCATCAGCCCCAAACTAGAGAATGTGGTGGAGGTCATGAAGGCAAATGTGCTTTGTAAACCTGGTGCAACCAAGCTTACCTGAGACTGGATGAGGGAGAAGATGGGCTTGGCTTGTGGACAATTTCCTTCTATGTCTGCTACATCCATTTTCTTCACACCAAGAGTATATTTGTAAACACCTATTGAAATCTCAGGAAATGCATGGGAGTTTATGCTGGGCTTATCTTTCAACTCAGGGCCTTTGCTGTCTCTCTCCATCAAACTCATTGTCTCAAAAGTATCAACTCCTGCTTTATCAAAGCAAACATCACAGCAACACATACATCATCTAACTCTATTCTTTTTGAGCAACGGACTGCTGTAAAAACAGACTTCTTTGGACTGTGGAGACAGTAAACAGGCCACTTCCCTTTGCTGGTTGTTGAGTGCTGGCTGGGAAGAAACCTATTTATGTGACCCAGCAGGGGCATCTTATATGACAGATAAGGGCACTTTGGTTTCCCCACGGTGTGGGGGATAAATAAGGGGTCGAGATAGAAAGCTATCCAGGTAGAGGAGCAATCCCTATGGTGCTAAGGATTCAGTGAGGAGAATAAGACAGTCCACATCCACCCGCCGGTCGGGCTCTCCTGTCCATCTTCTGTTATCCACCTGGGTCAGAAGCCTATTCAGCTGGTGCTCTGATGCCACCCATTTTCCTCCAAGGACCAACTCACATTTGTCCCCCTTGAGAAGAGCCACATTTCCCCCTACGTGAGGCCCATTGCCTAACCTGGTACTTGCTACTCAATCCTTGTGTTTATTGCCATCTTAAAATGCGCTGTAAGTCTTAAGATGGGGGTGGGGCATGTCCTTCCTGAAGCTAGAGATAAAGCTACACTCTTTCCTAACAGCGCTTCAGTGGCCTCTCATTTGTTATCATGCCTCTTATGCACCAAGGACAGCTCTGTCTGGCATCTGGCTCAATCACTGAAGTGAGCAGAAACTTCGGTGGTCCTGTCTGTATGACAGGGAAGGGTGTGTGTGTGTGTGTGTGTGTGTGTGTGTGTGTGTGTGTGTGTGTGTGCGTGCCTGTGTGTGTGTGTGTGGTCTGTGTCTGTGTCTGTGGAATGAGTGTGTGTGTGTGTGTGCCTGTGTGTGTGTGTGTGGTCTGTGTCTGTGTCTGTGAATGAGTGTGTGTGTGTGTGTGCCTGTGTGTATGGTGTGTGCTGTGTGTGTGCCTGTGTGTGTGTAGTGTTGGTCTGTGTCTGTGAGTGAGTGTGTGTGTGTGTGTGTGTGTCTGTGTGTATGGGGTACATTGTGTGTGTAGTGTGGTCTGTGTCTGTGAGTGAGTGTGTGTGTGTGTGTGTGTGTGTCTGTGTGTATGGGGTACATTGTGTGTGTAGTGTGGTCTGTGTCTGTGAGTGAGTGTGTGTGTATGTTTGCCTGTGTGTATGGTGTGTGCTGTGTGTGTAGTGTGGTGTGTGTGTGTGTGTGTCTGTGTGTGTGTGTGTAAATGTGTATATACAATGAGTGAGCAAACAAAAACAGGAAATTAGGAGACTAAATATCATCATCCTAGTAATAATAACATGCAACAGTGAGGGGAGAAAGAAACAAAACTCCCTGAAAAAAATCAGTGGTAGAGCCCAGGAGAAGCCCATTAATGTGAAACCTCCCAAGCACTGGTTGAAGTCAGAGTTACAAACTGCAGACATCTAAAGAATGATAAAAGAATGGATGTTATCTACCACCAGTAAACAGAACAGGGACGGCAAGACAAACGGACAAATCCATCTGGCTCTGAACGTAATGAGAAGAAGATACAACCAGAGCAGACAGGGAGCAGATGCTCAGTGTCAGGCTTGCCAGAGAGGCTGACTGTAAGGTGAAGGCTACACAGCTTGTGCCACTTCTTTCTCAGACTGTGACCTCAGTAATTCAGAGTCAGCCCCATGCTGACTGATCACACCCCATGTCCCTGTACTGAGCCCAGGACCACAGAGACCAGGGTACTTAATCCTTAACTACTCCAACCCTCTCCCAGCCCAAAGCAGTGAGTAAGGCTTGCTTCTCCAGGCGGGGAACCCGTTGTTGCCCTTCTAGCCACGAGGTTTTCTGTAACTCGTCCTCTTCTTGACCCTACAGTGGTCGGACACACTTGGCTCCTCATTTCTGATTCCTGACCCAGGCTCTCTTAGAGCCCTGAGCCATCCCTCTGTCTTGTTTCAGTCCCCGCTAGACTTCCGATCACTCCGGAACTATCAAGGCGTCTTCCATCGTTTAGAGATTTCCAGTGCTGTATTCCACTGTTCAGATCTACCCCCCTCTGATCTCACCAGTTGAATTTTCACAATCTGTGATATGTTTGTATGCAGCCTTTTATTCTGGAAAATAAATTTATGAGGTGGATATTGCTATCTTTATTTTTTTAAAACGGGAGGACCAAAGCCTAGGCTCATTAAATAAATAACTCATCGATGGTTAAGAGAAAGCGGCAGAATGGTAGGGCCGACACCCAGAAATTACTTGTAACATCACTTTTTAATGGACCCCGCTTGAAGAGTGCTCCTGTGCCTTCCCGTTTGTAGAACGTACCACGGAGGCTCAGAAATGTTAGGGGAATTCTTGAGGCCACCCAGCTAAATTAGGCAGGCTCCCAGCCCCAAACATTCTGATTTCCGAATGCTATCTTTGTTCTTTCTCAGACTAATCTTCCCTCACGACAGATTATTTCGGAAGGAGTTTCTTGTCAGTATCTCTGCCTCCTGCCTCTGGTATAGAGTGTGCACACGGTTCCCCATGACAGAGTCCAAGCACAGGAAACGTTCCTAAGGCCCTTAGCTAGGAGTCACTTCTGCCTGTACCCTGAGTCGGTGGTTGTGGTTGCTTAGCTTTTCAGTGTATCCATGCAACTGCGAAACAGAGCCAGACAGGGTCTAATTTATTCATTGCAACATCCCAGCATGACAGTGCAGTGTGCCTGGTGGTGAGAGGAACTGGTTGTGTGTGAGCATGGCTGCCATTATTCTGAGGGGGCCGAGATGCTCTGGGGGGTAAAGAAGAGAAGTGTGCCCGTTGTCCTTGCCTGGTTCAGGCACAGCCAGCTGGAGGTCAGCCCTGCCCATCCATTCCTTAGCCTACATAAGTAGGAATGAGGAGACTGTAGTGACCTAGTGAAAACCCTTGTCAAACCCCAGGCCCAGTTGTCCTCTGTCACTTGGCATGGTTGCCAGAGCTGCATAGACAAAGCTTCAAGGTGCTTGAAAGTTTGCTTAAGACGTTAGAGATTAAAACCATAAATAAACATCTAAGCTTTTAGGCTATCAGCCTTTTGGTGGTCATTACCATCTATTTGTAAGGTATTCAAAGGTGAAGCCCTGAGCTGAACCAGTAGATGCTCTAGGAAGCTACCACATTCCCTCAAAGGGTTCGAGAAGTGAGCTGGTTACTAGCCTGTCCTCTGAGGGGACATATTGAAAGCGCTTCTCCAGTTTGAAGCACTTGGCCATGTCTTATCAGTAAACAGATATTCAGAATAGCTAACCCTGAGGCAGGACTGTAAGATATTAAAACGTGAGAAGGAATATTACCAATCTGTATTAGCATTCTTGAAAGGAACCTAAGAGAATAAATACATATATTAAAGCAGATTTATTACCCCGGTTTATAGGATATGCCTGGGTAGTCCAAAGATGGCTGTCTCACACTGGAGAGGCCCAGAATCCAGTAGTTTCTTAGCCCACAAGTCTAGTGGCATGAGCAGTTCCAGTCTTGTGCTTGTGGCTGGCCAGAGTCCTGGACAGCTTCTGGTCTTTAGTCGACTCTGGGAGCCCAAAGAAGTAGGTTCTAATATTAGCTAAGGAGCACCCGAATGACAAAACGTATAAACGCGCCAGTGAGAGCGAGAGCAAGCAGGCAAGAGGCAGTTTCCTTCCTCCATGTTCCTCTTTCCGGGGCTGCCACCAGAAGGTGGTCCTATGCCCGGGGTGAGTCTTTCTGCCTCAAACAATGTGGTTCAGAGAATCTCTCACAGGAGAGCCCAGAGGCTTGTGTTTCAGTTGCTTGTAGATTCAGTCAAGCTGACAACCAAGATTAGCCACCACACTCTCCTAAATTCTGGACTTCCTACCTTCCTCTCGGGTTATTTTGATTAGTGAATTAAAATTGTGTGAATTTATGGCAAACCACATGATTTTTAAAAAGTATGCATACATCCCAGAATGAATAAATCATCGAATTAACATATTCATTATATCGCATACATAGTTTTATGAGGTGTAAACACTTAAAATCTAATCCCAGCACCGTTTAAAATTGCATTATTTAGCTACAGTTAAGTGATAGTTATTAACTATAGTCATCATGATATGTAGCAGACCTCTTATCTAACTAAAATTTATAACCTTGACCAACATCTGCCCTCCATTCCCAGCTCCTGGTCACTCCATTCTACCCTGCTTCGGTGTTACACATGAGTAAGATAGTATTTACTTGGTTTTTCCTGTGTCTGGCGCATTTCATTTCCTATCATGTTCTATCACTTCAACAATCCATGTTGTCAAGACTGATAGGATGTCTTTGGTTCTAAAACACACTTAGAGTCTACTCTCATATATACTGGGCTTTATCCTTTCATCCATTGATGGAGACTTGGTTTGGTTCTATAGTTTAGCTGTCGTGGGCAGAGCTATGATAAGCATGGTGTGCAGTGACTCTTCAGCATGCTGGCCCCTTTGTCTTGGTTGTATACTCAGAAGTGGGCTTACTAGTCAAATGACATTCCCATTTTTAATGCATCTGAGGGACTCTCATACCATGGAGGCTGTCTTATCACTGGGCACATTTTTAATTTGGACGAATTTCAATATCGTGCTCTTTGGAAGCAAGCGGGAATTTTGTTCCTGAATTATCTCCCTGTTTTTAATTGCCTCGATAACTTTAATCTCTGCTGTGGGATGTTTTTGAGTTGGCACTTTGGGAAACGTGAAAACAATTTGATACCGTGGGTCTGATCTGCCTTGTTTTGAGTCTTAGGTATCCATGCTGTCACATGCTGTCAACTGAGTGAGTTGTGGGCAAGACGCAGACAGGAGGACAATAGGCTTAAAAGTATTGTTAATAAAAACATATAACTTCAAAATGCACCAAGAAGTGTAAACAATGCCTAGTAGGAAAACAATAGAAAAATGTCTCCTCTCCAGATTCAAGCCGCTTTGTTGTTAGCCATTTCCAGACACCGTGTTAATAAACTCCATCCCACATGTTGCTAAGCATGCCATTCTGTTTAGAAAGAACCAGGTTTGCAGATTGCTTCGAGCCTGAAATTGGATGACAGCAGGAAGCCGTTAAAGATAATAGACCTGTGTTAAAATGCACAAATGAACAGAGTCATCCTCAGGCTTGCCCAAGCAAGCTCTTTGTCATCCATTTTCCACATGTACAACATGTTCACAGCTGGCTGTCCAATCTCTTTTGGGGACCTTTGTGAATATGCATGTTCAGATTATTGCCCTAGCTTCCAGACCAGGAATTCATGTCTCTGTGTATTTCCTCAAACATCTATCAGGAGGTTCCTAATCAATTTAGGACCTGCCATCTGGTGTGGTCATTCTGGTAGCCCTCCCTGCTGAGGCCGCATACCCTGCAGACAGCAATCCAGCCTGATTTGTTCTGGGCAGTCACTTGGATGGACAGTTCCCTTGGGGTTGGGAACTTTGTTTTAGACAAAAAGGAGTATACACAAGAGACAGACTGGCGATGTTCTCTCCCTTTTAAATTAAGGCTGGAGGGGGAAAGCCAGTGTTGTACCGGCAGATGGAACAGTGCTACCTGAATCTGATTGATGGCTTTTAAGAGGGCTCTGCAAGACCCAGCCTGTGAATGTTCCTGAGTGAACACAGCTGCTCCCTCTTTTCTTTGAATGAACGTTGAATCCACTGTCATGGGACATGAAGGACATTCAGTGCTCAGGAGGTTAAAAAAAGTCATGAAGATTGTTAATTAATCCTTTCATAGAAAGCAATAGATTTTTTTCCAACCTTCAGCAAGCCACCTGTGAGCGTCTAGATTTGTAAAGGGCATTTGGAAGGCAGATACTTGGTGGCTTGGTGGTGTAGCCAAGATCTCTCTGGTACATCTGAAAGTGCTAAACATGGCCATTCTTACTCCCAACCCTTGGGAGTTTACTGCATGCCCCTGTTTTCCAGAACCATATTTTATTTCCTGTTTTCCAGAACCATATTTTATTTCCCTCAGGTCCAACATTGCTTCATTCTGCTTCCTGATGAAGGGAGCAAACATTCCCCAGCTGGACCAGCTTAGGATTTTTCTATTTGCACCATTGGCTTGATAGAGAAAGGTCTTTAAGAAAGAGGAGAGAGTACTTTTTTCCTTCTGAAGGAGAAAGATAACCCCAGGAGGAGAAGGCTCAGTTCCTACAGTCTTTAGTTAATAACCTTGACTTTGGGCACTTGCTAGATTTCTTTACTCTTAACTCCCTGAAAAGAAGAACCTGTATGACTTAGCCCATTTCAATAACCCCTTTGATCTTCCCACCCTAATGGTGTTGTGTGTTTAATTCTATTCTTCCTGACTGGTGGACTTAAAACAAGATGTTTTCCTCCATTCCGTGGCCTCTGCATCTGACACGGTGCTTGGTATACAGAACCCAGGCACCTCTTGTTGGAAACCCAAGTGGCAGTTGTCATTCCTTTCAAAGTTTAGTTTTAAGAAGTCATCATGATGCAGTGGTGCATGAAGGCTGGTCTATGCATCCAATGGAACTACCTGGATTAGCACTCTGACATCCTTTCTAGAACAGCAAATAATGAAGTAACACTTTCTGCAGAGCTCAACAGTGTGGTGTGGTGGGCAGAGTTTCCTCTAGCCAGACTTAGTTACTACATGTTTTAATTGAACTTTGGAAAGATTGAACAACATCCAGAAGAGCCATGCTGGGTGCCAATATGATCAAAGGACACAATGATTGACAGAGGAATAAAGAACTAAGAGAAATGGAGACCCAATATTATACAAATCTGATATTTTCAAATGTCCACCTGGGTTCTGGTATTGCCATCAGAGTGACCTTAGTTCTCTACACAGGGGAAGGGGAGAGACCTTAGTGTTCCACTCAATTAACAAGACTTCAAAGGAAGTCTTAGAATTCTCTTACAATTCATAAAAATGGGTCTGGGAGATGCCTCAGTTGGCAAAGTGACAGCCATGAGGACCCACCGTTATTTTTTTCATCTTTATTAACTTGGGTATTTCTTATTTACATTTTGATTGTTATTCCTTTTCTTGGTTTCCAGGCCAACATCCCCTAACCCCTCCCCTTCCCCTTCTATATGGGTATTACCCTCTCCATCCTCCCCCCCCCATTACTGCCCTCCCATCAACAATCACATTCACTGGGGGTTCAGTCTTGGCAGGACCAAGGGCTTCCCCTTCCACTGGTGCTCTTACTAGGATATTCATTGCTACCTATGAGGTCAGAGTCCAGGGTCAGTCCATGTATAGTCTTTGGGTAGTGGCTTAGTCCCTGGAATCTCTGGTTGCTTGGCATTGTTTTTCATATGGGGTCTTAAGCCCCTTCAAGCTCTCCAGTCCTGTCTCTTAAATCTTCAACAGTGGTCCTGTTCTCAGTTCAGTGGTTTGCTGCTGGCATTCCCCTATGTATTTACTGTATTCTGGCTGTGTCTCTCAGGAGAGATCTACATCTGGTTCCTGTCAGCCTGCACTTCTTTGCTTCATCCATCTTATCTAGTTTGGTGGCTGTATATGTATGGGCCACATGTGGGGCAGGCTCTGAATGGGTATTCCTTCAACCTCTGTTCTAAACTTTGTCTCCCTATTCCCTCCCAAGGGTATTCTTGTTCCCCTTTTAAAGAAGGAGTGAAGCATTCGCATTTTGGAGGACCCACTTTTAAAAAGCAGATGTAGTGGTGCTGACTTATAAGCACTTTATAACGAGGCAGAAACAGGAGGATTCCTGAAGCTGCTGGTCAGTCAGTCTGGTCAAAGCAGTGAGCTTCAGGTATAGAGAAATGTCTGGTCTCAAATACAAGGCTGAGAGTGACTGAAGAAGACATGAAAATAGACCTGTGGTCTCCATCAATGTGCACAACATTTTTGCATGTGAACCTTCATGCACCGTGCACATGTATGTGCACATATACACAGTATATTAAAGTGCTTTTACCTGATTGATTGGGCCTTGGTGGTTCTGATTTTCTGATTTATAATCAATATATATTTATATATATGGAGATTTTATTGGTTTATGGTCTAGCTTTGTATTAACAAATAAAGCTTATTATGCATCTAGGTGGCTAACAACAAGAAAGATCTCACTTTTCATCAGATCTAGACAAGAGGTTATTAATAGTTGGCAGGTCTGTTTAACGACTGAAGAAGATATGCCGACCATAACAGGTACAGCCTGATTCCTTCCCTGGATATCGTCAGGGCAATACATCCAGAGACAAGCACAGTGTTCCAGGTACTCAGAAAATCTGAATGAGCGCAGACATCCACAAGCTAGGAAGTGAAAACGCAAAACGTGTATGCCTCCACAAAGCCCTGGCAAACTCCCGTTGGGGGGTGGTATCTGGGTCTTGGGGTCAATTACAGAATTTACACTGAGTAAAGTCTTTTGTCCCCTTTCCAATTACTCGGTGTCTCCAAGGCAAAATTCTCAGAGGTCACTTCACAGGCAGATTTCATTTTTGGTGACGCCAAAGGGTCGTTAGCATCCTATGAGAAAGAAAAGGCTGTAGGAGTAAAATTGACATGCGTACTAGTCTTCCTCTGTTTACCTCAAATCTCAGCAGTAAGACTGAGGAGCTAAACAAGTATGCAGTACCTGTTTTGAAGAACCACATAACCATGATGTATTGCACTATTATTAATAAAGCCCACAATGTGGCATTCTCCGAAAGGACAGCACATACCATAATAAAATGCCAATAGTGCGTGCCTTCTATGATAGGCTCTGTTCTTTAGGTCTTTGAATGTATTTTTTTCTCTGCAGTATCCTAAAGCCTTGGTTCTACAATCTTAATATACAAATGGAGTCTCTGAAGCATGGAGAAATTCAAGATAGTGAAACGACCCTGAGCTAGTTTGGTCAGAAACACTCTTGAGACTCTGGAGTCTGCTTCCCAAACTGCAACGTGCCCTGAAGATGTTCAAAAGTAAAATAAAAACAAGCAAGCAAGCAAGCAAGCAAGCAAGCAAGCAAGCAAGCAAGCAAGCAAGCAAACAAAACGATCCTTCTGCAAACAGCAGAATCAGGCAGAAAATTATGCTCAGTGCATTATCAGACAGCACCAGGACCAAAGCAATCCGGTTCTCTTGGCTAACCTCTCCCATTTCCGTGATGTTTGAGCCCTTGAGGTATAGCCTGGAATTTGCACTGTTGTCCTATCTCAGTTGTCTCAGAAGGGGAAGAGAGCCGGGGCGTGGCACTTCTATGCAATGAGTGAACAAGTGACTGTCTACATAGAACCTGAGATATTTCTCCCTACTAAAGGAATCAGTTTTATTCTGCCTTCATTCCGGAACTCTTTTGGCTACGAGACTAGCTTCTTTGGTCATTTGTCTCCTTTCCTTAGTTTATACTGTGGTTTAGCAAAAGCGTACTATTCAGTGACTAAAATGAAGGCAAACAAAGTACTATTTCAGGATAGGAATGTATGTGGATTAAAGTGGAAAATTGCATGTGCGTCCTGCTGAGGTATCACAAAAGAAGTGTGTATTGTATTGGCTGAGATTTGTTTACCTGGGCTGTACCTTCCTCCTCGGGCCTATTTCATAGTAATAGGGGTGATTTTCTAAACTGTCCTTCTGATCAAACATGATTCTTGTGTTGGAGAGTGTTACTGTGGAGAGCAGTGATACCAGGCTGTAAATCCACAGCAGTTGAAGGAAGTTTAGAGTCATTACTCGAGACCCTCTGCCCTGTGCATGCCTTACTGATTTTCTTTTGCTATAGTCCCGTGCTAACTGCATCTTCCCATTACTGCTAATGGCTCTTAGGGTACAGCCAACCACTTCCAAAATCACATTTGCACTTGCATTTTTGTTCACAAAGCAAGTTAGTCTGCATTCGGTTATTTGCAATACCAGGAACATTTTGTGAAAGAAGTTACCAGGAAGCTCTTCCAGAGGCTGAAGCACTGGGAAATACAGAACTGCAGCTGGTAACCTCTCCTCAAAAGCAAGGGTGTACCCAGGCACTGAAGTGATGCTCAAAGAAGTCCTGGAGAGAGAGACTCTTCTATCTGCATGTGGGTTGAGGCTATCTATGAAGTCTCTCTTCCTAGTGTGTGCACGTGTGTGCTTCTATGTGTGCGAGGGGGATACACTTGGGATTTTGATGAACATCATGGATCGCACATGGTGTGTGTGTGTGTGTGTGTGTTTGTGTGTGTTTGTGTGTGTGTGTGTGTTTGTGTGTGTGTGTGTGTGTGTGTGTGTGTGAGAGAGAGAGAGAGAGAGAGAGAGAGAGAGAGAGAGAGAGAGAGAGAAGCTTCCTTTTTTAGCTGGCAAGGTGCTAGTTATGAGAGGAGATGGACCTTGTGGATGGTTATCTCCGGGGCTAGACAGGAAGTGGGAGGTGGCTTGAGTTCCAGGGCATGTATTTAAGCAATTCAGACAGAATCACCAGGGAAGTGACTGAAGGGCTCCCAACATACCTGTACTAAATTGCTGTTTTAGAGGCAATGAAGAGAGAGTACGTTTAGCTTTCCTCTGACTTAAGAGGTTGGCCTAATGGCCTAAATGCTATCTCTTTGTTCATCAGATCTTAACAAAAAATATTGAAATATGAGTACCCATCCAATTTCCCCTGCATAAAACACTCCCTGAAGACATCTTCACATCTGGTATAAAATATCAGTCAGCATTTCTTTGTGCAGGCGGCCTGAGAGCTCTAAAATGATTATACCAGCATATTTGGGGAAGAGACGAGGGAATTTGTATTCTAGAAAACCTTCCCATATAGAAAAGCTGGGCTGAGAACTACATCCCTAAGTAGATTCCCTGTTGTAAAGCAGATGAGGAAGTCAAACAAGCCAAGAGTACGTAACAGTGGGAATCTCTTGGGCACCCTTAAGGTGTGTATAGATAGACGTGTTATAGACAGGGCAGTATAATACAGATTCCTACCAAGTCCTAATGATAATCTTTTGTCTATCTCTAATTAGTTAAAAAGGAGTGCATAATTAATTTCCATTTGGCATCACCTCTCCCTCAGAACCCTCCCAATATGGTGATCGCTGGAAGTTTTTATGTGAATTGATTTTCCTTTTCCCCAGATAATGCCTCCATTCATTGGCAGGCACTGAGTACCTCCCATGTGTAAGGCACAGTGCCAGAACCTAGACAGATGATCATTCTGTACCCAGGGGGTTTCCCTGCTAATAGCAAAGGCAGTCACACAAACAACACTCCATCTGTCCATGCTTTGGCCATTATGAGGTGAAAGCCCACCAGATCTGGCCACTTGCTGTATATTCGTTAGAGAAAGAGGTAGTCAAGAATGCTTCTTGGCTCTCTACATAGGAACCATGTTTGAAGTGGTCACATCTCCTCCAATGGAGGAGGACCAAATCTAGGAGGTCAAATATGTCAAGGCACACACCAAGAAACTTCATTTAGATTTATTCTCCCCCGTCTCTCTCTCCTCTCCCTCTCCTCTCCTCTCCCTCTCCTCTCCCTCTCCTTCCCTCCCCCTCCCTCCCTCTCCCCTCCCCTCCCTCTCCCTCTCCCCTCCCTCCCTCCCTCCCTCTCCCTCTCCCTCTCCCTCTCCTCTCCCTCCTCCCTCTTCTCTCTCTCTCTCTCTCTCTCTCTCTCTCTCTCTCTCTCTGTTTTCTCTGGTCGTTTTGTTTTATTTTGTTTTCCATTAGAGCCTTAATCTGAGTGCTGAGAATAGTCTCAATTTCCCAACCGGAGTCAGTCAGAAACAATTTCATGTGATTTGCAATTTCAGTGTAATTGATCCCAAGTTCTCCTGGCTTGAAAATGCCAAAGAGAAAAATTATGTAAATAAGCCCCACATATTAAAGTTACCCACAGGAACGATCGTTGTTGGGGAGGAATAAACTCCAGATTCTAGGGTACTCCCCAAGCACAACACGGTGTGCTATCTACCGGTCACTCTTGAGCCCCGATCAATCCTAGATCCCGTCATTGATGGATTTGCCATGCAAGGAACTTTTCCAGGAAGGTCTGACTTTGTGTCCTTCGCAGACTAATGAATGTGTGGAGTAGACAATTAGCCAGAACGCATTAAGAGGTTGTTCCTCTCTGCTTGCTGCCCTCCTGAGGGTTTTTGATCACTGAGTGGCGTGTCCCATGCAGGCTGTTGCTTAACCCCCTCACCAGAGCTCTCCGTAGCATACTCACCTTGTAATTTTGCTCCAGCTCCTCTGTTTCCCCAGAGAGCTATCCCTTTTGAAAGTCCATACTTGGCGTTATCTGATGTTATTCTGGAACATATTTTTCTCCACGTTGTAAAGTACTGTGCTAGTGAGTCACAAGGGGAACCACTTCAATTAACCATTAGAAGACCATTGCCTCTGAATGGTGCTTTTTTATTACTCCAAGGATAAGCTTGCGTGGTTATCCACCATCTTGTTAAATGCACATTCGGAATTGAAGAGATTTTTATTGACGTAGTTTTCAGACTCTAGGCAGCTTAAAAAGAAGTAGTCTGTTTCCCTGTCTTCTAACAAACTGGTGGTGCTCATGTGCACTGAAATCAAGGGCAAGGCACAAAGGCGCAGCTCCCATGTAGAGGATGCAGAACTGAGTGAAGTCTTTCATTCACTGGAGACCGCCAGACATCCTCACTGTGATGCTGCCTTGGGTCCAGCACCGGTTCCTGTGAAACTAACACACCTCTCTCTCTGAGTGTGGATTTGACTAGAAATGATACCCCACTTGTCTGGAAAGCAGTGTGGGCTGAAGGAAGTGTCTTTAAAAGGTTAGAAGGTTCAGCAGGTATTGTAAGAACATGGATGGTATGTGTTTTGTCTGTCCCAGGGATATATGACTAATTAATATGTCTTTGAGGACATTACCCATATAGAACCCACTCAGATACTCATAAATGTTTTGTAATTGAGTTATTGACTCAGATGAAAGTCTGATTGCTTTCAGCCTCCTTAAGCCTGAGAGAAACATTGGAAAATGCAGGCGCACCTAGTCAGGGCAAGCAGCCTTGACCAGGAAGCCTTTGAGTACTTGTGGTCCCAAGTTTTGTTTTGTTTTATTTTGTTTTGCTTTATGCATAAAATACTGTTGTAACCTTTGAGCATTAATGAGAAGACCCCAACTCTCCTTTCTACATGGTCAATACAACAGCCTATGAAATTTTCCTCCTATATAAGATAGCACGGGGGTTGGGGATTTAGCTCAGTGGTAGAGCGCTTGCCTAGCAAGCACAAGGCCCTGGGTTCGGTCCCCAGCTCCGAAAAAAAAAAAAAAAGAAAAGATAGCACAAGCCAGGGCCAGTGGGAGCTGCAGATACACCAGGCAACACTGCAAGAGGCTCTGAAAAAATTTCTATTGGGATCACGAGTCAAAATATCAGCATGCGGGCTGGAGAGATGGCTCAGAGGTTAAGAGCACTGACTGCTCTTCCAGAGGTCCTGAGTTCAAGTCCCAGCAACCACATGGTGGCTCACAACCATCTGTAATGAGATCTGATGTCCTCTTCTGGTGTGTCTGAAGACAGCTACAGTGTACTTATAAATAAATAAATCTTATGAATAAATCCATCATTCAAGAGACTAAGGCAGGAGGCTCCTCATGACATCAGTGTGGGCTGCAGAGTGACATCTCATCTCACAAAACCCTGAGAACAAAACAAAAACCAAACAGTACTGAAACTTAGGCGGGAGATGGGGGCCATTTGATAAATGACTTAGTGAGATGCAGACTCTCAGAGCACCACAACCAGGATAGAGCAGCATAAGAAACAAAAACATGCGCACGCATGGCTTTCAAGGGAGAGAAGGAAAGAACGCCGCGCTGTGGCCTTTACAGCTGGTGAAAGCGCTTTTCAAACACGAGAGGGCATATTCTCAACAAACACAACTGGAACTTTACTCCTGGCAGATCTTCTCCTAAAGACTGGCAAGAAATGTCATTCCGCAGAAAGCAACTAGTAAAAGGGGGAATTGTGGGGTCTTATTAAGATGAGACAGAGAAGACCAGAAGCAGGACCCAGGTGAAAGACTGGCTTCTACTTAATAAATCTTAGAAATCATACTTCGTGATCGATTCAAAGTTGTATACTATCTGATGGTCCAGATAATGATAGCTAAGAGGAGAAAAATAAAGGAAGCGTTTTGGGGGTGATGATGTTCATTCCCTCATTTTATTAAACATAGATTCTTTACTCATAATCTGAATACAGTCCCCTCCCCCTTCTCCTTCCAGTTCCTCCCCACCTCCCCTCCCATCCAGATCCACTCCCTCTCTGTTTCTCATTAGAAAAGAAGAGGCGCCTAAGAGAGAACAACCAAACATAATGAGATAAATTATAAGAAGATAAAACAAAAACCATCACACCGAAGTTGGACAAGCGAAGTAAAGAGCCCCAAGAGCAGGCACAAGAATCAGAGAGCTACTCACTCCCACACTCAGGAGTCCCACAAAAACACTAAACTGGAAGTTGTAATACACGCAGAGGGCCTGGTGCTGACCCGAGTAGAGCCTGTGCTTGCTGTTTGAGCCTCTGTGACTTCACATAAGCTCTGCTCAATTGTTTGAGGCCCTTGTTCTCTTGGGGTCCTACATCCCATCTGTCTCCCCTATTTCTTCTCCCCCTTTCCTGTGGAGTTCCCTGAAACACCTCCTGTAGAGCTGTGTCATGAGCATGGGAGATCTTCCCATCTTCTGATCACTTCTTTAATTTCTTTCTTCAAAGACTTGAATTTTTATCATACAAGAATTTCACTTTCTTAATTAGAGTTACTCCCAAGATATTTTATGTGTTATCTGAGGCTATTGTGAAAGGTATATTTTTCTGATTTCTTTCTCAGTTAGTTTGCCTGTGGAACATAGTAGGGCTACTAATTTGTGTGAGTTTATCTTGTATCCGTCCACTTTGCTTAAAATGTTTATCAGCTCTAGGAGCTCCCTGGTGGAATTGTTAAAGGTGAGTTATGTGTAGTCTTATATTATCAGCAAATAAAGATACATTGAGTTCTTTCTTTCCATTTGTAGCCCCTTGACTTCCTTCAGTTGTCTTTCTGTCCTAGCTAGAACTTCAAGTACTATATTGCACAGACGTAGAGAGAGTAGACAGCCTTGTCTTGTTCCTGTTTTTTTGTGGAATTGTTTTGAGTTTCTCTCTAGTTAATTTGATGCTGGCTATGGTTTGCTCTAAACTGCTTTTATTATGTTAGGAATGCCCCTTGTATCCCTAATATCTTCAGGACTTTTATCATGAAGGGATTGTTGGATTTTTACCAAAGGCTTTTACTGCACCTAATGAGATGACCTTGTGCTTTGTTTTGCTTTGTTCTTCAGTTTACTTGATACAACACAGACACTGATTTTCATAGATTAAACTATTAGTACTTAATCTCTGTCAGGAAGCCTACTTGGTTATGGTGGATGATCTTCTTGATGTGTTCTTGGATTCGGTTTCCAAATATTTCTGCATCTGTGTTCATAAGGGATTTTTGTTTTCTGTCAGATGTGGCCTGTGGATTATTAGGGGATGCCTGCTTGAGTTGGGGGCTAGGATAGAGGAAGAAGTAGGTTGAGGGAGGTTAGAGATGATCTGTGAGAACCACAAGAAATGTGGACCAACAAGGGGAAGTAAGTATTATCATTGTTATCTTGTCCATACAGCAATACAGCCACAAATATGCAAATCATAAATAAGGACAATGAATCCTGCTGTAAAAGAATTAAGATGCAATTCTAAAAGGTATCTAAGTATCTAAGAAGCACAGAGGAAAATATAGAGGGGAAAACCGAGAAGTAATAACCAGATAAATTAAACAGTAAACAATCAGTAAAATAGCAAGGAAGCACAAATATACCAATAATTATGTTAAATATCAGTACTTAGTGCACCCATTAAAAGATGGAGAATAGCAGTGAAGTTTTTAAATGCTCTAATACTTTGCTTATAAGAAATTCTCTTGAAATTCATTCATATTAGTAAATTTAGAGGGAGAAAGTGACAAATATGTCATATGAAGATAATTAAAGATTTTAAAAATGGCTAGATTAAGATAAATTAGATGAGAGAAGAGGATATTACTGTAAATGAGAGATTTCATAATTGCAGAATGATTAATCTATTGGGCTATTAGTAATTTCTGTAGGCTAAGTGTGTGCACACTGAATAAGCATCTCGGGATACACAAAGCACAGATTCATAAGCTTAGAGATGCGAATACGTCTACATCTGTACGTGGGGATTCCAGCATCTCCTCTCAGGACACGCCACAGGTGCATATGGGAACTCTGAGCCACATCATCAACCAAGGCCTCACAGACAAACACAACCGAGAACATTCTTCCCCCAACAGCATGATCCACATTTTAGAAATGTATTTTATTTTTAATTAAAATATAATTTAGATCACTTTTCTCACATCCCTTCAACTACATCTGTGTTCCCAATTTCCTCTAAAATTCATTATTTTTTCTTTAGTTATTTTTGTTACACACACATACATGAATAAATATATAAATACCACTTGCTAAGCCTGTTTGGTATCGCTTGTATATATGTTTTTAAGGATGACCACACCGTATTAGAAAACCAATTTCCAAATGTTTATGGGACATTCATCAAGAAAGAACATATGTAAGGGCATAAAGTGAGCCTTAGCAAACTAAAAACTTACATTGTGCAAGTGTGGTATTTCACCATGGTATCACTGAACTACAAATAGGTTGAAAGATAATAAAGAAAAAAAATTGAAAAACAGAGAAATTAAGCAACACACTTGTAAACAGTCCACAGATCAAAGGGGCGACTCAAAGAAAACTTGAAAAGTTGCATACAACTACTGAAAATGAAAATAGACTTTATCCACAAATGCAAATGCTGTAAGATGCTCCTGAGAAAGGGCTGGGGATACAACAGCTTCTACAAGCGCTCGCTGCCAAGCCATGGAACCTGAGTTAGAATCTCCAGCACTCAAGCACACCAAAGAGCCAGACATAGCTCCACATATGCACCGTAAACTCAGCACTGAGGAGTTCGAGGCAGGAGGATGGCTTAGGTTTATGGTCATCAGA
Organism: Rattus rattus; assembly: GCF_011064425.1. Taxonomy (NCBI): domain Eukaryota; kingdom Metazoa; phylum Chordata; class Mammalia; order Rodentia; family Muridae; genus Rattus; species Rattus rattus. The sequence goes on along the minus strand of NC_046154.1, from coordinate 134,197,683 downwards.
GTAGCTCTAGGTTTAGTGAAAGAGCCTGCCTCAAAGAAATACAACAGAATGCAACCCTTGACCTCTGACCTCCATTTATACATGAGAGCAAGCATGCACATGTCCTAATATCATGCATGGACATGTGTGTGCGCGTGTGTGCATGCACACACGCACACACACACATACAGACACATACACACACACGTACACACACATATACACACATACACACATATACATTCATACACACACATGCACATACACACACATATACACACACACGCACACACACATTTACACACATACACACACATGCATACACACACATGCACACACACATATACACAAACACACACACACACACACTACTGAGAGACAACCAGTATAAGATACTAATAGAAAAAAATGAGGAAGGACGCAAAAACAAAATTCTAAGTTCCCTCAAGAAACTAAAGGGGAGAATAGAGCAAAACTAAACCCAAGAAAGCAAAAGGGATAAGATGATAGAGAAAACCTCTTGAAATGAAAGGAAGTGTAGAAAACCCAACACAAAAAGGTAGCTTTAGAGGTTAATAAAATCAGAGCTGGAGAGATGGCTGAACAGTTAAGTGTATTAGCTGTTCTCCCAGATGGCTGGATTTGATTCCCAATGTCTACATGGTGGCTCACAACCATTAATATTTCCAGTTCCAGGGGATCCAGTATCCTCTTCTGACCCCCAGGGGCAACAGGCATGCAACTGATGACATGAGTATGTCTCAAACACATAAGACACAAATGCTCAAACATAAAATAAAAACAAATGCCACCATAGAATGTAAAACAGGATGTCAGTGAGGGCCTAAAATAAAGTATATTAGGCTGAGGATACAGCTCAGTGTCAGACGCTCCAGTTGCTACTTTGAGGACCCAGCTCCTGAAAGAAGGAAGGACAGAGCCGGTGACACTGGTGACATTGGTGAAGGTACAACAGAGCCAGGGCACAGGGACATGGAAAACACTCTCTTAGCCTGGTACTTTCTTAAATGTAACAAACATCCAGTGGCTATAAGGCGCAAAAGTTTTACTCTTGGACATACAACTCAGATAAATTGTAACATATACATTAAGCCTGTGTACAACCAGTCAGTTTTGTTTGTGGCAATCCGGAATTAAATCATTTCAGTCCCTGTCCATAGGTTTAATGATTCAAGTCCCTGCACATTGGCAGCATGGAACGTGACTCAGCAAGAAAAGGAACAAAGCTATTGCATGTGTGCCAGCTTGGATGGAATTTAGGTAACTATGCCGTATGCACGAAAAAGCCAATCTGGAAAGGTTTCACATGCCAAGGATGCTACCACTTTAAATATGAAGGACAGATTAGTAATTACCAGGTGTTATGGGACACAGTGTAGAATCTGGCTTGTGAATTTGTCTGAATGATCACTGGGGTGGGGAAGGTAGGCCCACTTCATTCAGATAAGATTGTATTAAATGAAATATATACACATTTAAAGGACTATGAGAGGTGCGTGTGAACCTATACTTACATCAGTTAAAAATATTTTCCCCTCACCCTTTTAACTATGGAGCTGAGTTTCCTCTGATCCATGCCCATAACAACCAACTCCACCTTTTACCAGCTGACGCTAAGCTTTGAGGCTGCCTTTGACTTCCTCAGCTAGAGTTTTTGCAACAAGTCCCCACTAGTTGGGATGGGCAATGAATCCAAGTGCTGACACATCCCCATCTATATACACGTTCTTCCAGAAAGAGTCAGCTCGATCATATTACAGCCTTTGGAACCCACTGTGGTTCAAGATGAATATGATCAGGGATATCCAGGGAGAACAAGAAGCAGATGCAAACACAACACGCTGTGGGGAAATATATGGAAAATGGTGTGATATGCAGCATTTTCATTCAATTTCCTTCTAGCTGTATCCACACATCCGATATGCGCTAAGCAGCCCCACAAAAATGTTGACAATTTTTTCTTTGAATAAAATGCTCACTGTGTTGTCATACTATCCTTCCAACTTTTCTGTTTGCCTGGACATTTTCTTAATAAAAAACTTGGCAAGAATAAACCCTGCTGTCTGCCTAGGGATTATATGATCTTTTCTGTCCCTTCCTATGGTGATATTCAGACAGGGAAGTTCAAGTCATGGCTCTGATATTTATTAGCTGTGTCCTCTGGGTCTTAGCTCTTCTCATGTATAAAGATGAAAGCTTTGGATGAGCTCTAAAACTCTGTATATCTTAAGGTCGCCGGAGAAATTGATTTGAAATCCCTGGGTAACCCGTTCACATTACGAATAGCCCTTTGTGACAGTGCATTCCTGCTTCCAATCTGTATCTCTCAAAGAGGAATTTAATAACTTCCTTCTTCTCAACCGGAAAAGGAAAGGAGGAAGATGAGCAAACCGTTCTCGACTGCTTGGGAATCAGGCTTCCCTCTCTGCTTGCTTCTCTCCTAAGTCAGTTGTTCTCAGCCGCTCACATCGAGGCGTTATCCCAGTGCTATGTGCCAGTCCCATTTGCTTTTTCCCTGGCCATGGTCAGCCATATTTTACTCCTCTGTATTCTTTTCCAAAGTGTGTCAGTCCAAAGCCTAGTTAATCCTAGCTAATTTACTTCCATTGCTCTGAACTGCCCACTCCAAGTTCTCTGGTTATAAATTCATATTTGTTTATGATTCCGGGCATCCTAATTTGTTTTTTTCCCCAAAACATGATCATGCAGACTTACACCAAAGAATGCGTTCAGCTTGTATGACGGTAACACCAAACGCACAGATGCTAAAGCCACCGTGAAAGAGTGGCATGGCATTTACACAGGGCCCACACACATCCTTGCAGGACTTTAAACCATCTCTTAACTGATTACTATACCCAGTGTGGTGGAAATGCTATGTAAACAGGTGAGTACAGTATCATTTAGGGAGCCATGACATAAAAGGGACAGTTCACGCTCAGTGCCAATGCACTTCTTTCTCTTTTTTGAACATCTTCGCACTGTGAATGGCTGAAGTAAAGACACGAAACTTGTAGATGTCTCTGGATTCAGTTTCCTACATTTATTGCAAGCAACCTTGAAATTTTGTATTATCATAATTTAAAATGTAAGCCCTTTTAACTTACATTCTCTCTTAGAGGAATCACTCATTCATAGGTTCACATTTTCCAAAATTATGCTTTGGGTACAAAAAAAATAATTCACAAGTTTTGCTTTGAAAAATGTTTTCATTGGCTCACCATTGCTTACTGTAACAAATCATCATCATCACTTGCAACACTAAGTCCCAAGAGAGTGTCTCCTTGTAACCTGATTGGGTTACCACACAGGATCAAGTTCACAGACTGTAAAAACCAGCCATCTCTTAAAGAATTAGCAAGAAAACGTAATTTGTTTCCATAATGCAAATCTCTCTCAGAAAGGATCTGTCTGATTAATGATACCAGAAAAGACTTCAAAAATAGATAGATAGAAAGAACTTTGGAGCAAGCTTACTAGGTATAAACAATTAGCCTGAGACAACTCAGTTCTTTATTCCCAGCTCAATGTTCCGCCTAGACCAGCAGTAACCAACTGATGGATGGCACGAGCTCTGGTACGCTGTATTTAGTTACATGTGCCAGCTGGCCCTTTAAGAGTTGTCAATGGCTAAGTCCTGTTTCCAAAACTAAACATCCTTTGGTCTTCTAGTTTACTGAACACTACCTCTGAGCCTGTACTGAACCTTGGGGATGACACATATCCCAGCCTCTGAGACAAATAGACATGCCACCAAGCCATTATGGACAGTCCTGAGAGAGCTGGCATCTTTTAAGACTTGGCTAAGCAAACATTTGTGTTCATGCATTTAAAGTGGGAAACACAAATCCATCTATCACACAGTGCATGCTTCTTACTGCTGTGTATTCTCCTTCTAGAAAAAAAGGAAGGAGAGTACATCTGAGAGACAGAGGTCAGCAGGCAACCAAGAGACAAATCTGGTTTGAGAGACAAAGTTAGCTAAAGCCAATGTCTTATCTATCTGGATCCTGCTTACTCCTTTATTTTGGAGATACCTGGGAGCATGTGGCTGCGAACTGCTTAGGAGCATTCAGACACATTTAGCAAAGAATGACTGGAGGTGGATCCTCAAATTCTGCTCAGGGGATTCCTGATGCACAGATGTACAGCATAGTTCCTCATTGGGCCATCCTCTCCGTACTTGTGTGTTCTTATATTCACTCCAGTGGGTGGCTGTGAGAACAAACGAAATGGGGTGTGTGGAACACGGGGCAGACGTTACCTGGTACATGTAAGGTAATCCTCAGATATTGTCTTTGATCTTTCTTCTAAGGCCCAGCTAGGTGAAGGTCACCCAGGATGAGGGCATATCTTGTGCTTATGTAATCATTGTCTGCTGAGGTGGCTGTGCTCTAATATGGTGCCTTGCACAGTGAAAGAAAAGGCCCCGTGTGTGATGATTCAAGAGTAGCTGGAGAGCAACAAAGAAAGTTGGTTTTCTTCGTGGCGTTTTTGCATTAAGTGAAAATAGGAAACGTATGCGTTGTCTCTTCGAGATAGTTAGTGTGGGACGTCAGAACCTTTCCAATGACTTTGGAAAGATCTGTGACTTTCCTTAAATACTAAGCAACAAGTGCTACAGTTGGCTTTCCCTAAGAACACTATTCTGGCTCCCACTGGTGACAAATGAGTTAGCAAGGCGTCTCCAAATGAGAGGAAGTGGGTGTGTCCATTTGATGAATGGGGAATAGCAAAGGAAAGACGTGGCCCATGTGATGTCCTCCTGGCCCTTTATTTCATCCATATAAGTCTAAACTACAGTAGTCAACCAATTTCCTCTGAGCCTCAAAGAACCTTAACCCTTTCCTGTCTCAGAGATTGATTTAACTGATGACCTTGGATCTAAACAAGGCTCCTTAACCCAAATGAATGCAACAAATCCTCCTTGGTGTCCATCCCTGGGGAAAGCTGTTTTGTGTTAGTGGCAGACAGAACAATCCAGTCTCCACTGTTTGCAGTCTCTGAGGGATGCCTTGATGTCATCCACAGGAAAGAGAACTTCTCTGTCTCGGACCGGGCCAACTTGCCCATTTAGGGATATTTATTTACAAGACTTGTGCCATGGACTTGTCTATTTGATATTCATATATTGTACTCTAAAAGAAAAATTATTCACCAGACACTTGTTAAGTGTGGCAAGAAAAGACCACGCAAGATTACTGCAGCAAGGGTCAGGGCTATTATAATAGGAGAGAAGACTTGACTTTGACTCTGAAAGAGCTAAGAGCAAGTGATCATTTGTACAGAGAGGCACAGCGAAGGAGTAGGCGAACACTTACCAGGAAGAACTTGGTTAGGAGTTCAAAGATGGAATGAGGGAGAGGAACTCACAGATGGCTGTGAGCCACCAAGTGGTTGCTGGGAATTGAACTCGGGACCTCTGGTAGAGCAGTCAGCACTTTTAACGCTGAGTCATCTCTCCAGCCCTGCCTCCCAGTGCTCTCAGGGTCTAGACCACCAACCAAGGAGTGCACAGGGAGGGATTCAAGGTTCTAGATACATATGTAGCAGAGGATGGCCTTGTCTGACATCAATGGGAGGAGAGACTCTTGGTCCTGTGGAGGTTTGATGCCCCAGGATAGGGGATGGATGCTGGAATGGTGGGGCGGGAGACGGTTGGCAGGTTGGGGAGCACACGCATAGAAGGAAAGGGGAGGGAGGAGAGGGCAGACATGGGGTGGAGTGGTTGTGGAGGGGTAAGTGGGATATCATTTGAGATGTAAACAAATGGAATGATTAATAAAAATAAAAATAAAAAATAAAGGAAAATTTACTCAAGACTTAAAATGTGATGCGACTTCATACTACAAAAAGGAGGAGAATATCATAAATGGGTGGGGAGAACAATAAGAAATGGTCTTGATCCCATGCATTGTTCAGCCTTCCCTTTCAGTTAATATTTCTTCCCTGAGTTGTTGTCTGAGTTTCAGGATCACTAGACACTAGATGAAGGAGCCATGGTCCTTGTTCCAATTGAGCAGTGAATTGTTCTTTACAGTTTTACTGAGCTTATCTGAAACTGGACTTCACGTTATCTAAGATAAGAGTCTGCTGACATTTGGGATCTTTTTCTGGATTTATTGCACTTTGCGGGTTATTATTCATTACTGGCTTCAGCTAAACAAATGCTGGTAGCATTCCCAGTATTGTGAAAATCATCAACTCCCTTTCTTTCTGTGCACAGTAGCAGATGTACCCTAAGTGGGCAGGGAAGGGGAGAGGAGGGGAGGGGAGAGGACAGGAAGGTAGGGGAGAGGATGGGAAGAGAAGGGGAGAGGAGGGGAGGGAAGGAAAGAGGAGGGGGAGAGGAGGGAAAGAGGGGAGGGGAGTCCATCTCCTTTCAAGAGTCACTTTTGTCATCAATTTTTAACTGCTTTGTTCTATTTTAATTGCGAATCTCTTCTGTAAAAACCAATCTTAGTCATGATCCCCAACCTCTGTATTTCTTCAGTCCTTGAGATTTCTATAGTCAGCGATTAGAATATTTATATGTTGTCTCAGGATACAGAGAATTATACAGAGGTTAGAGCAATCAATGTCTCCTGAATGCAGAAGAGAGACAGAAAGCTTTAGTGTTCTCTCTTGGGAATGGACTGTTTGAACAGTTAGGAAACGAATCGTATCCCTGTGGTTAGATGAACAGTCATAGGCCAGGCAATGACTCGTCAACCTTAGCATTCAAATATTAAAACGGGAAAAAAATTAAGATAGAATTTTCCAGAGGCAGAACATTAACATTTTCCCTCTTTGGACACTAAACTACTTAATCTTCTAATGTAGGTCCTAAATTTTTAGTGTTTTCCAGTTGTTATCAATTTCTATGATTTTGTTACGTGAAGGCATCCAATTTCTTCTGTGGAAAAATCCCAAGTTGAAAGATTGCACTTTCTCTTTTTGTGAGAATTTAAGTTATAGATGTATTTATGTGCATACGCAATGCATTTTCCAAGTTCTGTTTTGCTATTCAGGGTGTGGAATATTTGGGACCTATTTTGAAGACAAGAAAAATCTTGCTGGCGCTTCACAATTTCTCCTGCAGGGTAAATGGTAGTAATAAATAATTGCTTAGAGAACTTCTAAGTGATAGTCTGTGGTGTAATTAAAGGAAAGAAACAATGTTGCCTTTAACACTGCTATAATATAATTTCCCAGACAGGCATCAAATTTTCCATGGGGAAAGAAAGTTACCTGGTGGGATCCAATGAACTGATCCCACCCCTGGGGCAGGAGCCGCTGAGTATTCCTTTAGCTTTATTGTTTGCTTTCTGTTGATTGATGACTTGTATTGCCCTATTTCCATTATTTTACGGTAGAATTTTGATATTAAACATTCTTTCTTCTTCTTCTTCTTCTTCTTCTTCTTCTTCTTCTTCTTCTTCTTCTTCTTCTTCTTCTTCTTCTTCTTCTTCTTCTTCTTCTTCTCCTTCTTCTTCTTCTTCTTCTCTCTCTCTCTCTCTCACACACACAGAGAGAGGGGAGAGAGAGAGAGAGAGAGAGAGAGAGAGAGAGAGAGAGAGAGAGAGAGAGAGAGAGAGAGAGAGAGAGAGAATAGACAGTTCCGACTGACCGGCAGAAAGCAGGATGAGAGAACTCCCAAGTCACTGGTTCATGAGACAGTGCAGAGAACCCATATGGTTGATGATCAGTAGAAGACACCCATATCCTCCAAGATGTCTACTTGTTTACTGACCTCCTGCACATATGCACCCCTACCACACACAAGAGATTAACTGATGAAAAAATAGTAGAATTTTAAAAAATCCAATTGTCACTTTTATTATACATAATCTGCTTGGCTCAACTGGTACCTAGGGCTCCTTTTCATAGTAAAGCTAAAATTTCTCTATATTTGCCTTAATGTAAACAGGCAGGTCATTTATGGTTGTGTGTGCAGTTGACTGTCACCGTCACAGTGTTCTGGGTTCTACCCATTCACTGTCTCTCCAGTTAAATTAAAATAGTTTCTATATTTGTCATGCTGTGGCAGAGCCTCTCTGGAGACAGCTATATCAGGCTCCTGTCAGGAAGCAATTCTTGGCATCAGCAATATTGTCTGGGTTTGGTGGCTGTATGTGGGATGGATCCCCAGGTGGAGGTGGCTGTACGTGAATGGCCTTTCCTTCAGTCTCTGCTCTACACTTTGTCTCCATACAGAAACAGATGCTCGCAACCAAGCATTGAACTGGAGGAATTAGAGAGAAAAAACTGAAGGAGCTTATGGGGTTGTACCCCATAAGAAGAACAACAATATCAACCAACCAGACCCCCCCAGAGCTCCCAGGGACTAAACCACCATTCCAAGAGTACACGGGGATGGACCTATGGCTCCAGCTTCATATGTAGCAGAGGATGGCCTTGTTGGACATCATTGGGAGGAGAGGTCCTTGGTCCTGCGAAGACTTGATGTCCCAGTGTAGAGGAATGTCAGGCAGGAAGGAGGGAGGGAGTGGGTGGATGGGTAGGGGAGCACCCTAATAGAAGCAGGGGGTGGGATAGGGGTTTTCTGAAGGGGAAACTGGGAAAGGGGATAGCACTTGAAATGTAAATAAAAAATAGCCAATAAAAGGAAAAAATTATTTTCTATTCCTGAAGCAATGGTGGAGTTTGCCGGAGACTTTTTTCCTCTGCCCCATGAAAGCTCATGCAGTTTGGCTTCAGGGTATAATTAAGCCACGAGTGACAGCTGTTATTTGTGGAATATTAAGCATGAGAGACAGTCAAGACAATGAATTCTCCCATCAGACTTGCTTCCTGGCACCATAACTCAGAAACGGCGTACTCAGCAGCATTGCTCTGCGTCTGAGAGCTGTAAGGTCACATGCGTCTTGGAGGTCTCCTGAAGGAGATACTGTCACTGAGAAGTGGCAGCAGGTTGAAAATGACAACATACAAAGTAGCAAAAACAAGTTACATTCATTGCTGAAGACTGGGAAGCTAGCTCCATGATGTAAATAGACTAGTACTGTCCTATAGCTTCTCCTCGCTGTCTCTCATGAATGCCTTGATCGTTGCTGATTCCATGGCTTGTGGTTGAGAAGGCTAGGTGTTTTAGAAAGGAGACCGGATAAGCTAATATTGTAAACTTGAATCAGATGGCACAGTCTCTAAGTTTGGTGCCTATTTACTCTTACTGTGGGGTTTACTCACAGTTTGGAGGGCTCAGATATTTAGTTACAGACAACTAATTTTAGAGCCTGGGTTTTTCTTGATTTTTAGATCTTCCAGAATGTATTGATCTCTTTACTGAGGACAAAACTTCTGAGTTTTTGTTTGTAGTAGACAATTTTCTGAACTAATTAAAATTCTGAGGTACGATATACTCTCAACTCATTACCGTCATGACAGTCCGCATTATAGGTCATTTTTCTAGTACACTATTTAATTTGAGTCGCCTTGCGCACTATTTTTAGAACTGGTTACATTGAGAAGCTATTTCCTGATTGCTGATTGCAAGCAACTGCAAAGTGTCATCAAGAGGGAAGGGTCTCCGAGTGTGGAATCACTCAGAGCACCGTGTACCATCTGACTGATATTTTCCTCAGGTGCCTTCTCGCTTGTTATCAGGTGCCTTAACTTGAAAGTGACTTTATGGTTCTGAGTCAGGTCAACTCAGGGAAAAGAACATGCCATTTTAAGGAGTGACTGGTACATTTCCATAAACACAGTACTAGATCCGTAAATGCACACTGATCCCCACCTTGGGGATGATGTTTGTGACTCTGCTCTGGTGACCACACTAGCTGTCTGTCTAATGCACAGGGGTGTTTGGTGGAATATCAGTGAAGACGTGTGTAAACCGAATGGTGCTGGTGCTGGTGCTGGTGTTGTTGTTGTGGTTGGTTGTGGTGGGTGGTAGTGGTGTGGGTGGGTGAGCGAGAGAGAAAAAAAGAGAGATACAGAGACAGAGAGACTGACAGAGACAGAAAGAGACACACAGAAAGACATGCAAAGAGACGGAGCTCTCCACTGTGAGATCACTCAGTGATTGCACAGGGCGACTGAGGGACTTGGAAAGCGGCCATGTGTTTTTGGATAATAAGTGTAGGAAAGCCTTCATTTGTTTGAGACGCTCTTGTTGGAGGCAGAGAGGCCAGAGCAGAAACTAAAAACAGTGTTTATTTAACTATATTAAGCGCTCATTTGCATTCTTGACATCCCTCCGAATTCTTACTTCGACGATACTTCTCAGCCAAGGGAGTTACCAAAATAGACAAGGATGAAATCAAATTTTCATCCCACTTTAGTAATGGATAGAATGCTCACTTCCATTGAAGCTTTTATTTTATTTATTTTATTTTTTTTTAATCCTCTCTGCTTAATAAGGATTGCGGAGTGAGGTTACCTCCTTCTTGCTTTCATTTCATGTGTCATGAAGGGGTCTTTGGGGGAACTAGCTCTTTCTCATCAAGCAAAATACTATGGTACACCGACCTTCCTGTCTATAAATATGTATACAAGGCATTCGCTATTAACTCTTCTATAGTCCCCGTTCCTCAGTGACCTCCTTCACTCACACACAAACCTTGCGTGAATGCAAGTAGCAGTCACTTTAATCAAAATCAAAGTCAAGCCAAGTATGGAGGCACATGCATGTCGTTTAAACTGCCTGAGTGACTGAGGTGAGAGGAACTCTTGAATGAAAAGGTTTGGGAACAGCTGAATGACTTAAGGGGAAAAAAAAACTTGTAAAAAAGCAAGCAATGCCCATCAGAAAGGCCTGCTTTCTCTCTTCTGCTTGGGCCTGTGGTCCTCAGGAGAGCATCACCCTCCATTATCTGATCCAGGATAGGAAAAGCACTAGAAGGCACGCATCAGGCATCAGTGACAAGCAAGGACGTCAATGACAGAATGCAGCCGCCATGAGTGCCGCGTAGGCTTGGTCTGTTTGCAGTGTCTTGAAATATGTGTGCGTGCTGCTTGACTTGCCTTCCTCCCCCTGTCACTGGTAATTTATTGAGCTTCCTCTGTGTGAGGGAACTAGTGATTGCTTAGGATTTAGAGGGAAGTACACAGGCTTCCAACTCTCCTAGAACTCACAGAGCAGCCCACCAAGGCACGGATACCTATGATACAAGAACAATAAATAATTTCCTTTGAAGACAACGCTGACTTATAGTGGCTTTCCTCTCCTTTGACAGGAATGTGTCCTGTCCACATTAATGCTAAAGTAACATAGTTTCCTGCAGCCACTCTGAGGCACTTCCTGCCTCCTGGACCTCCTCTCCTGCTCTGTGGCACCACTGCCCTGCGTACCTCTGAATAAAGAGTCCTGCTAGCCTCTTAGTGTTTCTTACAGCTACCATTTCCTTTGGTTCTTGTCCCTCGTGTAGCAGTCACTTGTGACTAGGCTTGTGCCTAGACCCTGCTCGTATCCAAGTCCCAGCTGACCATCTGGGTCTCCACGTGCCCAGCTGCTAGCATCACCCTTCTCCTCCTGTGCTCATTTATGAGCAATCCCAGAAGGCAGAATGCAGGTGCATCCCAGCACACTCCTGGGTCACTTTTAATAATTGTTTGCCTCATTTCACAGGACCATGTTGTTCCACACAAAGAACAAGGTTTCCCCTGTATGCTCCTTTATGTAGCTCTTTCTGCCCTTTGCTTTCAAGTCCATTCCCTAAACCTTCCCATTCTTCCTGGACCAATTAAAGAATTTCTGAAAACTCTCAGTCTGAAGCGAACTCTTCTTTTTATTACCCCAAGCCTATTGCAAACCACTTATACTTCCTGTCTCATCCCATACTTCCTCCTGCAAAATCAAAAGCCATCATGCTTATCAGCATCTTCCAAGCATGATTTGGTCTATGTGGATGTCATGTGCTCTGCCTCACTTTATCGGTCCTAGGGCATTGGGTGGCATAATCTTTCCTCAGAGATGCATCTAAGCCAGAGAGAAACTTGTGAAGTTCAAGAGGAAAACCATGTCTCAACTCTGAATCCACTACACTCCAAACATACCTTAATGACCTTGTTATCCTTCAGGTCCAAAGGTTTCTGATCCCTCATACAGATCCAGTTTTTCCTGTTTCATCTGATATTGCTTTGGTTTGGGCTTTTTTATATGACAAATAACTTTTGCTTGTATATTATGGTTTATATAAAATAGATCTTGTGTTTTATGGGCTTAGTGTTTGTTCTTTGGGGGTGTGTGTTTGTGTGTGTGTGTGTCTGTGTGCATCTGAATTCCTGTTTCCTCTTTTTAAAAAGGTTTTTGTTTCTTTGATTTGTTTTTGTTGTTTTCCTGTTGATTTCCTAAAGAGAGAGAAAGAAAGGGCATGGAGTTGAGTAGGTGGGAAGGTTGGGGGGAGGGGTGATCTGGGAGCAGTTAAGTGAAGGGAAACCATAATGAGAATGTATGGTATGGAAAACAATTTTGTATAAAGTAAAAGGCATTGGCTAAGCATGTGTTGAACTATTGAATAAGAAGGCTGATGAACTTATGATACATTGGACAGATTACTAAAGTAAGTGGGCAAATGCACCTAATGTTCACCACCTTTTCTGAAATTCTAGGAAGGGTTGGAAGACTAGGGCCAAATGTGACACAATACTGTGCCTTTATTTTTCAACCAGGTCTTCATTTCAACCAAATAAGAATTAACCATAAGTGAAGTTATCATGCATGACATGTATGCACACACACACACACACACACACACACACACACACACACACACACACACAACTTGTATTATTGTTCTGTAAACGAATTCAAAGAAGAAAAGAGCAGGGTAGAATGGCAGTGCTTCATTTTCAATGCTTCTGAATGTCAGATATGAACACTGTGCTTTCTGCTCTCTGTAAAGGAGACAGAAAGCCTGTCAGGGTGGTCTGCAGAAACTTCTTCTTAACCTTGCTTTGCATTAATGAAGGAGCATTTTCCTTATCAACTATTTTTTGGTAGCAGAGTTTTATAATGATATTGCTTAGTATCATTTTATGCCTTTTCATATAAAACTTTAAATATTAAAATTTGCATTTGTCTTAGTTTGGGTTATTGCTGTGAAGAGACACCATGAGCAAGGCAACTCTTATAAAGATAAGCTTTTAAACGGGGATGACTTACAATTTCAGAGATTTAGTCCATTGCATGGTGAGAAGCATGACATCATACAAGCAGACATGGTGCTAGGGGAGCTGAGAGTTCTTCATCTTGATATGGAGGCTGCCAGGAGGAGGCTTTCTTCCACACTGGATGGAATCTCAACATGGGAGGCCTCAAAGCCCACCTACAGAGTGACACATTTCCTCCAAAGGCCACACCTCCTCTACCTCAACAAGTGCCACTCTCTATGGCCAATCACTCAAACACATACATTTATGACTGCATTCCTACTCAAACTACTACAGTATTGAGAATTCCATACTTGAATACTGTGATTATATAATGGCCACCTTTCCCTCTAAACTTCTCGGTCCTCTTCCTCTCTTCCAAATTGGAGACCCTTGTTTTTAAAAACAATTATTCTGTTGCACATACACACTTCTCTCTTATCCTATTGAGGTCATTTAGTGTACTCTTGTGTATATATGTGTACAGATGACTGCTGGATTGGATAATCCATCATGAGGTTCGTGTCTGGAGAATGCTCAGTCTCCTGTCAATAGCAATGGACTCCCTGTAGCTCTTCATTTAGGGTTGGCCTTGTGAAATCTTCGCCATCCACATAGGCATGTTAACTGGTGGTGTCATCATTCTGGGCTTGTTTAGGGAGCTACATTGTTGAGATTTTGTGAATGCACTATCCCTGTCATGTTGTTCCCCACTTTCTGTTCTATTAGATTTCAAGTACATGGTTTTACATTGAGGTCCTTGATCCACTTGGATTTGAGTTTTGTGCAGGGTGATAAATATGGATCTATTTGCATTATTCAGTGTCTGGCCCAAATTAAGACCCTTTCCATCAGCAAGAACCAATCCCTGACACTATGGATGGTACTCTGTTATGTTTGCAGACAGGAGCCTAGCATAACTGCCCCCTCGAGCCTGCACCCAGCAGCATATGGAAACAGATGCAAGGACTCACAGCCAAACATTAGATGGAACTTGGAAAGTCTTGAGGAAGCATTGGGGGAAGGATTGCAGGACCCGAAGAGGACAGGGACTCTATAGGAAGATGAACAGAATCAACTAACTTGGATATTTGAGGGCTCTTAGAAGCTGAATCACCAACCAAAGAATAGGCATGGAATGGATCTAGGGCCTTTGGACATGTGTAGCAGATGTGCAGCTTGGTTTTCATGGTGGGGCATGTGAGATACCAGGGCAGGGGGCTCTCCCGTCTCAGAAGAGAAGAGGAGGGGATAAGGGACATGATTTGTGTGAAGAGGTACTGGAAGGAAGGGGTGGCCAATATTGGTATGTAAAGTGAATGAATAGATAGATAGATAGATAGATAGATAGATAGATAGATAGATAGATAGATAGATAAGTGGGAAAATGCTTCGTTTTGTTTTGTTTGCCTATTTCTGACTTCTATATAGCAGGCAAGTGTCAAGAGTATATGGATTTACTTCTAGGTTTTTTTTTATTCATTTCCATTGATCCCCCTGTTTGTTTTTATGCCCAATGACATGTAGTGGTTTTTTACTGTTGCTCTGTAATACAGCTTGAAATAAGGGATGGCAATATCTCCAGAAGTTCTTTTATTGTTCAGAATTGTTTTAGGTATCCTGGAGTTTTTGTTTTTCCATATGAAGTTGAATTTTGTTCTTTAAAGGTCTGTAAAGTATTGTATTGAACTTCAGTGGGGATTTTGTTGAGTCATAGACTGCTTTTTGATAGATGACTATTTATGTTATATTGATCTTACCAATAAATGGACAAGGAACATCTTTCTATTTTCTGATATATCTTCTTTGCTTTTCTTCTTCTTCAAAGACGTGATGTTTTAATCATACAAGTCTTTCACTTGCTTGATTAGAGTTACTACAAGGTATTTTCTGTTATTTTCAGCTATTGTGAAGGATGTTGTTTCCTTGATTTCTTTCTCAGCCCCTTTGTCATTTGTTTACAAGAGGGCTACTGATTTTTTTGCATTAATTTTTTGTCCAGCCACTTCACTAAAGATGTTTGTCAGTTATAAAACTTCCTTGGTAGAATTTTTGGGGTCCCTTATGTATACAATCATATCATCTGCATGTAGCAATATTTTGACTTTTTCCTTTCCAATTTGAATCCCCTTGGTCTCCTTTAGTTGTCTTATTCCTCTAGATAACACTTCAAGTACTATACTGAACAGATATGGAGAGGGTGGACACCCTTGTCTTCTTCCTAATTTTTGTAAAATTGCTTTGAGTTTCTCTATGTTTAATTTGGTGTTGGTTATAGGCCTGCTATGTTTCTGTATATTCCTTGTATCCCTGCTCTCTCTGAGACTTATCAGGAAGGGATATTGGGTTTTGTCAAAGGCTTTTTCAGCATCCAATGAGATGATCATGTGTGTTTTTTCCTTTCAGTTTGTTTATATGATGAACTGAATTAACTCATTGTTGTAGGTTGAATTGTTCTTGTAGTTCTGAAATAAAGCTACTTGATCGTGGCTGATGATCTTTTTTATGAGTTATTGGATTGGGTTTGCAAGTATTTTATTGAGTATTTTTGCATCTTTTTTTCATGAAGGAAATTGGTCTGTAATTTTCTCTGTTGAATCTTTGTGTGGTTTAGGTATCAGAGTGACTGTGGCCTAATAAAGTGAATTTGGAAATGTTCTGTCTGTATCTATTTTGTGGAATAGTTTAAGGAGTATTGGTATTAGCTCTTCTTTGAAAGTCTGGTATAATTCTGTACTAAAACCATCTGGCCCTGGGTATTTTTGGTTGAGAGATTTTTAATGATACCTTGTATTTTCTTGAGCATTAGAGGTCTATTTAAATTGTTTATATGGTCTTAATTTAACTTTGGTAAGTTGTATCTATCAATAACATGGTTCATTTCATTTAGATTTTTCAATTGTATGGAGTATAGGTTTTTGAAGTATGACCTAATAATTTTTGGATTTACGTAGTGTCTTTTGTTCTGTTCCCTTTTTGTTTTTTATTTTGTTAATTGGATATTTTGTCTGTGTCTTTCAGTTAGTTTGGAAAACAATTTAGATATACTTTTTGATTTTTTCAAAGAACCAACTCTTGGTTTCATTGCTTCTTCTCTTTGTTTCTATTTTATTGATTTCAGCACTCAGTTTGACTATTTGCTATAGTATACTCATCTTGATTATGTTTGCTTCTTTTTGTTCTAGACCTTTCAGGTATGCTGTAAAGTTGCTAGTATGATATCTCTCCAATTTCTTTATGAAATCACCTAGTGCTATGAACTTTTCTCTTAACATAGCTTTTATCATATCTTATAAGTTTAGGTATGTTTTACATTCATTTTCATTGGATTTTTGGAAGTCCTTAATTTCCTTCTTTATTTCTGCCTTGAACCAATAGTCATTCAGTGTACAGCTGTTCACTTTCCATGACTTCGCAGTCTTTCTGCTGTTTCTGTCATTGTTGCAACCTAACTTTTATCTGTGGTGATACAGCAAGATTTTGGAGAATGTTCCATAAATTGCTGAGAAGAAGACATGATCTTTTGTGGTTGGGTGAAATGTTTTGTAGGTATCAGTTAGGTCCATTTGGTTCATAACATTTGTTAGCTCAATTATTTTTCTAATTAGCTTCTGTCTGGATGACTGTCCACTGATGAGAATGGGGTATTAAAGTCTCCCGCTATCAATATGTGAGATTCAATGTGCTGTTTAAGCTTTAGTAATGTTTCTTTTACAAATGTGGCTGCCATTGCATTTGGATCATAGATGTTGAGAACTGAAACATCATCTGGGTGGATTTTTCCTTTGATGAATATGAATCATCTTTCTCCATCTCTTTTGATTGATTTCAGGTTGAAGTATATTTTGGTGGATATTAGAATAGTTATATCAGCTTGCTTCAAGAGTCCATTTGCATGGAAAATCTTTTTGCAACCTCTTAGTCTGAGGTAATAGCTACATTTGATATTGAGGTGTGCTTCTTATATGCAGCAGAAGAACAGATCTTGTTTTCAGATCCTTTCTGTTAGTCTGGGTCTTTTTACTAGGGAATTGAGTCGATTGATAATGAGAGATATAAATGACTAATGATTGTTAATTCCTGTTATTTTGTTGTAGTTGTTGGCAGTGATTTTGTGTGTGTATTTCCTTCTTCGGGTTATGTTGGTGTATTATTTATTGATTTATTGTCTGTGTTTTCTGGGGAGTAGTAAACCACCTTGGTTTGTAGTTTTTCTTGTAGCACATTCTGTAAGGCTGAATTTATGGATAGATATTGTTTAAGCTTGGCTTTACCACAGAATATCTTGTTTTCTCCATCTATGATGACTGTAAGTTTTGCTGAGTATAGTAGTCTGGCCTGGCATCAATGATCTATAGCACATCCACAGCACATCTGTCCAAGCCCTTCTGTCTTTTAGATTTTACATTGAGAAGTTGGGCCTAATTCTAAAAGTCTGTCTTTATATATTACTTGGCATTTTTCTCTTTCAGTTTTTAATATTCTTTGCTCTTTGTGTTTTATTATGAGACAAGGGGTCTTTCTTCTCTAGTTCAATCTATTTGATGTTCTATAAGCTTCTTAAACCTTTATAAACATGGCTTTTAGTTAGATAACTTTCTTCTATGATTTCGTTAAAAATATTATTTGGGTCTTTGAGCTGGAAACTCTCTCCAATTTCTATTCCTGTTATTCTTAGGTTGGTCTTTTCATATTTTCCTAGATTTCCTGGATATCGTGTGTCAGGAATGTTTTTGATTTAACATTTTCTTTGACTGGTGCATCTAGTTTATCTACTGTTTCTTCAGCACCTAAAATTCTTTCTTTCACTTCTTGTGCTTTGTTTGTGCTGCTTCTTTCCATGTTCCTTCTCACTTACCCAGATACTTTATGTTCAGAATTTTCCGTTTGTGTTTCTGTATTGCTTCTACTTCCATGTTAACAAATTGAATGGTTTTATTCGTCTCCTTGAACTGTTTGTTCGTTTTGTCTTGGCTTCCTTGATATTCTTTAATGGAGTTATTCATTTCCTCTTATCTTTTGATTGTCTTTCCCTTGATTTCTTTAATGGATTTATTCATTTTTTTCTTTATGGACCTCTAACATAAAGTTGTTTTTTATGCTATTTTGTTGTGGTTTAGTTGTGTTGAAATATTCAGGGCTTTCTGTAGTAAGATAGCTGTCCTCTGGTGGGAACCTATTGCCCTGAATGCTACTGATTATGTTCTTACACCTATGTTTAAGCACCTGGATTTAGATTGATTGTAGGTCTAGGTGCTGATTTCTGTGGTTGTCTTTGTTGTATGAGTATTTTCTTCCTTCATTTCTATTCTTCTTCTGGTCTTCTGGCTGGAGTGGCCTATGATTGAGTAGAGGGTGTCTTCCCAAGTTGGGGATGGGCTCCTAATGGCCTGTAACGCCTCTGGTCCAGCAGGAGTTTGCTGCCCAAGTTGGGCTCTGGAGTTGGGCTATGTACTTGACCAGAGATCCTCTAGTCAGAATGTTGGCCAGGCTTCTGGTGTGGTATTAGTTTTCTGCCTGATTTTCAGGGAGCTGGCTTTGTCCCTGAGGTTCAGGATGCTGGCCTGGCCTCTGGTGGAGTAGGAGGCTCCTTTCGAGTGTGGGCCAGGATATGGTGAGGAGCAGAGGGACAGTTGGAGTTATGCTGGTTCTTCATGGCTGGAATAGGTGGTGGTTTTACTTGGGGTTCATGGCTCTGGCCTGGCCTCTAGTGAAATAGAAGCTACCTTTAAAATTCTTACGGAAAACGTTCATAAATATTGAATCACACTGGTAAATATTAGAATTGACATGAGGGCTTTAACTACAAATATTAGTGACTTCTTGCTACAATGAAAAAGTTACTGCAGGAGTATGCACCGTGGTTATGGAAGTGGCTGAAAACTGCACCATTCTCCCCAAAATAAGTATTATTTATAATCTCTTCAGGCCAGTGCATGGCCGTCTGTTCAAATATGACCTCTATCTGATATAGTACAAGCCCCAAGGTTCAAGCCTTAGAACAAAATCAAGACAAATGTGTCGGTTCTTAAAAGTTAAACAACTTCTAATTGGTAACCCCTATTTTACATCATTTTGTTTCCCATTTGTATTAAAATTTAAAACCATAAAGGGAGGTGTTAAACAATGATAAAACTGCAAGCACGAGGCGACCCTAACATAATCTGTATTCGTAGTCTCTAGGTGTTCTCGGTCTGATGATGTAAGTGCTACTAAAACCCACTGCTAAGTCTTAGTTAATTAAAGTCCTCATGGGAAAGTCCCAAAACTTTTTCTTTTTTACTCTAGTAATTCCTTACATTTTATTGACAATTTACAGTTCACATGGTGCTTTTATATGAGGTTAAAGAATGTGGCACTAAATTCTGAAATTACAAAAGCTATGCAAATTATGGAGAGAATGGATGAAATGTAAATAACCCTCTTTATCTGTTATTTCATTCTGAGACACATACTAGAGTATTCTGATCTAATTGTGACTGCGGGCAAAATGTAGTCTTTTTCCTTTGGGTGATTAGAGTTAAACTACTCGTGTCTACATCGGTTCATCTAGTGAAGATACTCTGAAAATGGCTTCTCTTCTTCCAACCACAGTTTCCCTTAGGTTGAATTGTTGATGACCATTTTGGTTTGTCTGGAAACCATTTTAGAGGATGTAGATGCAAGGCAACAGGCTACAAGTTCCAACAGGTCTATTTTCTTAAAAAAGCAGCCATACTGACAACAGTTTTACAGTTACAAATTACGGTGAGGATGCCAGGGAGACTTACTTGGTGTTATGCATGAAACTAGTTGATTGGGATTAGCGTCTGAAATTAGTCTGCAGTCATTTGTCAGAACGAAATAACTAAATTAAGCTACTATTATTCACCATGATCCATACATACTTCAGATCTTCTCAGTTTGTTTTTTAATTATGTCTCAGGCTCTCAGAAAACTGTGTTACATTTGGCTGTCGTGTCCCTTAGAGGCCTTTTGACTGTGACAATTGCTCAGAATTTCCCTGCACTTTGACATAGCTCACCACTGTGAGAGACACTGGTCATCAGTTTTTGGGAACGTCCTTCAAATGAAGTGTGTTTAGTGTCTGCCTCATTATTGCTCTGACGGCATGATGTGGGGGAGGGGGGAGGACGGTTCTCAAAATAAAGAACCATTTTTAACATCCCAGCAAGAAAATACCCTTTATGGTTTCTCTCTGCTGATATCACCTTTGGTACCCTGGCTCTGACTGTGTCCACAGCTTTCTCCACTGAGTGGTGACTCTTCTCCTTACTGTAGCCTTTGGAGGGCATCAACATGCTCAGCCAGTATTTACGGAGTGGTAAGTTACACTCCAAATCTTTCAAGGTGGATTATCTACATAAATTATTTAGTTTAATAGTTATTCTAACTTTCAAGCAGCCAGGAGTGTTTCACAAATGAAGCATATTCCCAGAAGGAAAGAGGATGAGGGTGGGGGAGGGGTGCTGTATTTGTATGAGTAAGTCAAGGATGCAGGAAATGAAGGGTATAAATCCAGCACAGGTAAGCAGCAGGGCTTCTGTAGCAATGAACCCTCACAACTCCTGTTCCATCTGGCCTCTCCCTGCCCTGCAGTTCATCCGGGAAAGTGGAGTACCTGGTGTAGCAGTGAGTTTATGCTTCACCACTCTGGCTGTAGGCAGATCACACTCACGTACCTGCCCAGGAGCTATCTTTGGATCTGTGAATGGAACACACACACACACACACACACACACACACACACACACACACAAGCTTATTTTTAAAATGCCTTGGCTCCCACAAAGGTTGGGCACTCCTAAAATCTTCCACTACTACCCCGGGCCCATTCAGGGGACCATGGACCAGCCATTGGCCGTTAACATCTTTATTGATTGCTAAAAAACCAATTGGGGACAAGGATCTTCAGCGTCTGGACACACAGATTTCTGAATGAATCAAAGCTTTTGAACCAATCTCCAACAACCTGAACATTTGGAAGGAAATCTGAGTCTTAAGTTCCTTTTACTTTATTTCTCAGGGTTCATCACATGGGTGTAACGTTCTGGTCCTCAGGTAGTTTTAGAGGTTTCTAGATAGAATTGAGCATCTTTTCTTAAAAGTGGACACAAATGACTATGCTATAGGAAGAGACACAGCCCTTACTTAAGTTAGAGAATAGTTAATTTATTAAATACCTTTATTTTATCAATATCTCCAACTATCAGCTAAAGTGCTTTCTCAAAACTTGTTCAAGATGAACTCTGTTGCTGGGAACCATGGTTCACACATTTACTCATAGCACTCAGGAGACTGCAGTTGCAGGAGTGGAAATTTGAGGCCATTCTGGTATTCTTAGCGGAATCCAGTCTTAGAAACTTAATCATCCGAACAACTAAACCACGGCATCTACCTGTGAACATGTCAGTTACTTCTCTTTCCCCATTCTCCTTAACCTTGCTGTTGCCCTGACTTTGAAAACCATCCTCTTGTCTTGAACAGTGACTGATGCATGGCAAACTATACCAACACTGTTGGTATATTTATAATTGTGTATTCCTGTTCTTCCATCTATGGGGAGTTCATCTAGGCAAGGTTCAGACAGGTATCTCTACTTCTTACAGAGAGACCTGACAGTCAGTTGGGTATCACTTCCCTGTGTATGTCTATTTCTCAATCCATCATTCTAGCCGTGGTATGGTTTGACCATGGGCATTAGTAAAAGTGTGACTTGAAGAACAAGACTAAGAACTTGAACAATTTTGTTTTAATCATGGCAAGTCACATAGATAAGGAACTATGCTCTTATCGAGTAGGTAGGACATGAGAAGTTGAGGTCACTGATGCAGAAATAAATGAAGTTTATCTAGCTCTAAAACATTCTCTTCTTTTTCTTAACCCATCTTGTCTTCACATTTTTACCTTTCATTATTCATTTAATTCTTCTTCCTTCACTTTCAGTGCTGTCTGTAGAGTTTATATAAAACTCAGATTCTTAGTCCTTGTTGTATTTCTAGATTTGCTCTTGCTAAAATGCTTATCCAAGCTCAGATTCCCAGTTATCCCAATGGTTATTTCCAGCTTATCACCAGATATTTCCATATTGCCATTTGAAATCACCCAGACACATAGTTTTTGGTTCCGTGTTCCCCTGAAATCAGCATTTCTTCACAAGACAAAGCTCTGTTTCTGACTTAAGTAAGTGTCTGGTAACTATGTAAAAATGCAACCTAAGCCACGATCAAAACCAGCTCCTTAAAACTTACCCTAAGTATCTAAGGCCACAGTATCTCTAAAATAAGCATTGGTTTTAGAAGAAACCATAACAACAAAAATCTTCAGGAGCTACCATTTCCATCTAGAGGTCTTACATGTCCATGAGAATCATGTTTGCAGAGCTGAGGATGTATGCTGTGGGTAGCTCCACGTGCTTCCCTGTCCCTATATATTAGGTCTAATCTAAGTAGGTATACTGAGGGAAGGAGAATTTTAGTTTGGTAATGGGGAAAGAGAACCTGACATAGATAGCAGAAATAGAGTGAGCTGTTTATTTTTATTTTTATTTAGGCCTCTCTTCTGTCCTGAATTATTTTCTCTCTATTATTTGAGTTACTCATCCGAAGCCCATTCACTCAAGGCTTATCCCAAACCGTCGTCTCTTCATACACTCCTTCCAGACTGAGCGAGTGATGTCAATCCCTCTCAACACACGTAGCACATTTCTAGCCTCTCTCCGACTATTATCTTTAAAAGTAGAGACAGGGCATACTAACTTACAACTGCAAACATGAAGTAGAACTCCGAGCTTGTAATCAATCAGTGTGAACTATTACTGTCCTCCTTTCCAATCATAGATGCTCAAACTCTATCCTGAAGACATCGTGGTTAGGGTTCCAAACCAGACTGATCACTTTAGGAATACAACCCTTAGAGAGTGACTTCACATAGCGAAGTTTCTGATTTTAAGGAACACTTGAAGGAAGTCATAGAATTCACAAACACTTGACATCCAGACTTACATCTTCCAGCTCATCAAAGACCCTCCCTGATGGTGAAACTCTTGCAGTGCCTTAGATCTGCAGTTAGACGATGTAACAGATCATTTGCAAGTGCTTCTGTCATCATTTGCTTGTGTCTGAAAACTCTAGTAATGAAAGTCAGCCAGCCATTTGGATCAGTGATGTGGAGGCTTATAGCATAACCCTGGAGAACTATCATCCTAGTTTGTATTCAAGTCTGCCTGTTGTCATAGTTACTGATGTACTCAAAGTGATTTCCCTTCTGAATCACAACCTATAGACCTTCAATGAAAACAAACTGCTTGCCCGCCTTTCTTTCTTTCTTTCTTTCTTTCTTTCTTTCTTTCTTTCTTTCTTTCTTTCTTTCTTTCTTTCTTTCTTTCTTTTTGCTACCCATGAATTGGATGGAAAAACATGGCAACAATAGCATGGGCTTTTTTTACACTCTCTACAAGGTTCCAGCATAGAAAAGGAATAAAAGATACTTAATCCAAATAAGGATCCATGATTGAGGTTTCACTCCATTTGTTCAATAAAGATTCATTGAGTGCCTGGGTACTGAAGAGATTATCTCGGTTTGTAGCACAGCCTCTGCCCTGTGGACATCAGACCCTGTTTTTTCATTTGTTTTTGTTTTTGTTTTTGATGTGTATGTATCTGTGTGTGTGTGTGTGTGTGTGTGTGTGTGTGTGTGTGTGTGTGTGTGTGCATGATATCTTTCCACAAGGTGGGTACAGTGATGCAAAGGGGGCAGAATACAGAGAGCCATAGGATGCAGAAGGGTGATATCTCATTAAATCTAAGGTGCTGTTGTGGCAAAATTAAAGGGAGCACCCATCCTAGCCACCTCGAAGCAATAGTCTTGTCACTCGGTCTGCCTTGCGAAGCACTGAGAACCTTACTGTGACTCTGCATGAACGCCTCATGGGGCAGCAGGGTGAGGACGGCAGGGATCCTGCACACAGTGTGCCATCTGTCAGCTGTCGAGACTCACACCCTCCTCTCTGCTCTGGCTGCAGGAACTCCTTCACAGACATCCTTCGCGCCATTCTCCTGTCCTTGGAAGTCCTTATCGAAGATCCTGAGCTCCAGATAAATGGTTTCATTTTAATTATAGACTGGAGTAATTTTTCCTTCAAACAAGCCTCCAAGCTGACACCGTCGATCCTGAAACTGGCCATTGAAGGGCTGCAGGTACGTTTAACGGCAACACAATGCAAGTGCGCCCGACTGTACTTTTGCCTGATTTTTGCAACCGAAGTCTTTATCTGTCCTTTGGAGTGGAAGAAGGGAACGTGAGTTAAACTCACCCGTGTGCGCTCCATATTTTTACTTCAGCCTGAGCTTAAATGTTTGTTGTTTTCCTTTATTGGCCTTCATTTTCATTAACAATATTAAATTGCTGTTACTCCGGGCACACGTTTCCTGCCAGAGCAATAATGAGGAAAGTCTGGAGACGTTCGGCTAAGTCCCAGAGTTCACAAAATGACAGCTAGGAAGCACCTGCTTCATTTTTTTCCCACAGTGATGGCATGGGGGGCTGGGTCTCTAGAATCGTTTTGAGCCCCAGAGATGCACTCTCTGGATCTTTTCTTCCCAAAGCATTCGTTCTGGGCCGAAGAATCCGTAGGAAAGTAGATTGCTTCCCTGTGAACAAAGGAAGTCGGTGAAGCAAGGCAGTTGCCAAAATGGGCCCTTTGAGGAAGAGATTTCTGTGTTTAGGGCAATTTTCAAGGACCTTCCGCGGCCCTCTCATCTCCCAGAGCAGTGGGCTTTTTAAGGGTCAGTGGTTCTATGAAAAGTAGCTAACTCAGAAATGCTGCTTGGTATCCTGAGGTGACGTGTGCAAAAGCAGAACTAAAGGCACATTTTGGAGGCATTAGCTATCCTCACAGGTGAAGTTCACATCCCTTCTTAATCTGATGGATTCACTCCAGGGGGTGACCAGTTTCTTAATGGGTAGCCACACACCCAAACATGGACAGTGAATACTGACGTTATTCCAAACCCGAGTCTCACCACCCACAATATCTGTGCACCACAAGGGATGGCTCCATTTCTTAAACCGTGGCTTGTTCTTTCACAGGCCTCTGAGGAACATACGCCTATTAAATGGATATTATTATGACATTAACATGGTTTCCTGTTTCCCAGAGGAGTAGAGCTGGCATTTCAGAAGAGAAACATTCCATGTGCATGGTCCCGGGGACATTAAACTGTCCTTGTGCATTGTGGGCACAGCTTAGTTACTTTTGTAGGTTGCTGTGAGTTAACTTGTGTTCCTTTATATATATTTTTTCCAGAAATAAAAGCCCTTTAGTCAACCCTATGTGCCAATTTTTGTTTCTGAAAAAAAATGTGTGGATTATATAATAGGCCCTTGCTAACTAACTGTACTAAGCAGACGCAGGTCTTCCTGCATTAACGCAGGTGGGTATATTTAAAGATGAAGTTATTTACAAAGCTGAGTTATTGTTACAGGAAATACCAGATGAACTTTAGTAGGTCAGGATGGGTCCCATTTAGGTCTTCATCTTCATGTGCCGGGGTCCAAGGTGAAGTCCACAGTGTTCTGCAGTTCCAGTTAAGGGGTAGCCTCTCTTAGGATGATTGAAGGTTTGCGAGACCAGAGCCAGGGGGTGGACTGAGTGTGGGGGAGGGAGTTATGTGCTTGCCTGATCTCCAGAGCAGTGGGCTTCCTTTTATAGAGCCACTCTGACTGTGAGAAAGCATCAGACCATTCTGTATTCTAATTATCTAAATTGTGATACACCTCTGTCTCTTTAGACCTCAGGATGCTTAGGAAGTGATGGACAGACACCTCATGCATAGGGCAGGAAAGTCATGGCCGAAAGGAAGTTAGGATAAGCTATCTTCCTAATGTTGAGGCCCTTTAATGCCATGAGTTCCTCATGTTGTGGTGACTCCCAACCATAAAATTATTTTCGGTGTTACCTCATAACTGTAATTTTGCTATGTTCTGAATCATAATGTATCTGATATGTGACCCCCAAATGGGTCATGACTCACAGGCTGAGGACTGCTCATCTAGGATACGGATGGTCCAATACTGGGCTTGTAAAATGCATGCTGTCTTGGACATGAAGAAGTTACTGAGGTAACTCTCACCCCTACAGTAGCTATCTAGGAACTCAATCACTTTTCGTACCAGGCTAACCTCTCTCTGATTTAGGGATCATCTAGATACTATTACCACTATGTCTTCTAGGCATCTTTCTTTTTCATGGGGGTTATCCTCATCTTTAGGTGACTATGGACCCTTCTGATACCGTGAAAAGGTTATAACTAGGACCAAACAAAATCCATTCATTTTTGGTCAATGGTGCTGTACAGTAGCAAGTCTTCATAGATCTCCAATGGTTGTCTACAATGACATTGTAAGATAATGTACATGATTTTGACATTATGTCATCATACTCACCTCTTGGCCAAGTTACTCCACACCACTGTATCCTCTCCTAGACTTCCTCATTTCTTCGTTCTGGGCCACAGAGTGCGAGTTGATCCTTCATAAGCATTTTGAGGTGCCGATGCTGCTGGTATGACCACGCTTTGGTGTGGGTGAGCACATAGTCTACTCTCTGGGCTTCTAGCTTGTCTCTGCACCTGACAAATCATTCCCTCCCTGGGTTCCAGTTCTCCCCCTGCGCAGTGTAGCATCGCAGCAATGCCTACCTCACATGTGGTAGCAGAAATGAAATGAAAAGTGGCTTTATTCAGCCAGCCCCTCATGAAGGTCCCAGTGGTATTGAACAGATGAAGAGACCTGGTCAGTAGACTCATTTGGCTTTAATGCACTTGCGTAAATAAAATCTGCATTGCCTGGCTCTGTAAGCCTGGATTTCTGAGCACTGACCCTCGGCAGCCTCATCACTACTCCTAAACAAGGAAGTTCCCTATCTATCTGTGTTACTGTGACTCATCACAGATGGTGTCACCTGCCTGTGCGACATCACCTTCCCTTCTATTCTTGTGGTGTGATCTTTCAATTATCACCCAGTAGCGGAAGAGTGAGTCCAGTCCCAATATCCTGACACTGGGTGCTGGGAAGAGACTTATAAACTAATGCACTCCCTCCCCTTAAGACTTTTGCCGCAGCAATGTCTGCGGCATCTTTGACTCTGTGTGCTAAAGCACATTAGGAACAGGGTGAAGGAAAAGATATTTTGCATTTTGGCCAAAGAATCTAATGAATGTGTCTTCTAAACTTTGCATGTATGCTCCAAGAAAATGTTTCCTCTAAGCTAACTCTTTTGCCTTCTCACACTACAGAGCTGGAATTGTGAATTTGCAGGAGTGCAATCGGTTAATATGGAAATAGTAGAGGAATAAAACATCTTCTTAAAAGGTCTACCTCATTTAGTGTCAATTAAAATCACGAAAAGAATCCGGGCTGATGACACCCTGGTGATCCTGACGCAGAGTGTGGCCCATTTAAAATGGTTCCGATAAATGGGTGTATCACTCTGGCGTACTTTTGTTACACAGTCTTTGGGCTCTTGTGTTTTATAAACCTAGCCAGTCTTCTAACTCAGTTCAATCCATGGAGAAACAATCTCTCCATCTTTACTTCTAGTTTACCCACAAAAGCAAAGAGACACAGCCTCTGACGCTGGGAAAATTGTACTTCAAAGCAAGGCCAGACTTAGAACAAATGGGAAAGAAACCCAACTCAAAACACTCAGAAAGGAAGAAAAACCACGAAACAAATAGAATCCCAGATGAAGAAAGCAATGCAGGAGTGTAGAGCATGGTTTCCTGGGTAATACTACCACCCCACCCCTGCTCATTCTTAACAGACGAATGCTGAAAAGGGAAGTAGAGACAGAAGGGAAGGAAGTGTAGGCAACGGGAAAATTATAGTCAAACACACAGAGGCCTACCTGTTGTACTTCAGTAGAAGAGAAAATTAGGATCCATTTCATATCCCGTAGCTCACATGCACCAGGAAGGACTATGGTGCGTCCATGGCAATCTGAAAAACTAGATGACATTAGAACATGTCATTACCGAAGCAATGCGGCAGATTTGTTTCCCACGGTGACCATTCAGAGCTTGTGAGTAAACAAGGTGATTTAGTTTCTTTCTTCATTATTATGACCCAAATGTGTGATGGAAGTAACTGAAGAGAGTAGACTGAAGGGCCCGTTATTCCCAAATGAGCCATCTATTGTGACAGGAACAGTGTGCACCCATAGCATTGTGAGCAGGTGCTTCTTCTCTATATAATGTAGGTATTTTGCCCTGTCTTCCTCCTCTTCCTCCTTCTCCTTCTCTTCTCTTAATGTGGAATCCTTTTCTTCCCCCCTCCATGAACTCGCCAGAGAGAAGCTTCCCAATAAACCTATCTTTAATATGATCTAAAAAAGATAATAATTGAAACAAGGCAATGGCTGCTTAAAGCATCTTGGCAGCTCAGAAAGCTGAGTGGGAGTTGGTGTTGTGCCGGGCTGTAATCTTCAATGGCCTGCACCAAGCAGAGTGTGTTTTCTAGATCGACCACCCAAGTTCCAAAGTCTTACAACCTCCCAAAGCAATGACAGTAGCTAAGTACTAAATCCACATGAGACTGGAGGTGGGTGTGTAATTCACATTGAAACCATGACAGACACTTCAAAGGCTGACTAGACCAAGGGAGGATAAGATGTTAAACTAAAAGAAATACAAAAGGCTAAAAGAGATTTAGTAACCAAACAGGAAGCAAGATAAGAAAATTTGATTCGTGAAAGGGCAAAGTTCAGGCGTGAGGTAAAAGGTGAAGGGTGAGGCTACCGAATGAGATGATACTGGGCGAGGTGAGTCCATGTGGAAATGAAAGCTCCACAGAGCATTAGTTCTGGGCCTCAGATAGAGTCTGATTATATTTCCCAAAGGTTCGTGTGTCCAAAGTTTGGCCCTGTGTGTGGTGTTGTAAAAGTCACAGAGGTAAAATCTTGTCGGGTGAACAGGTCATTAGGACAAGGCTGTGGGACAACCTCCTGTGGGACCTCACTGGGTTATCACAAGAGTGCTTTGCTCTGAAACAGTGAGACTGGCACTTCCTTCTGTCCCAATATTCTATATAATTATATAATATCATTCTTGCCCCTTCCTATCTATGCCTTGATGCTTCTGGATGATAAAGCCAGAGGGCACTGTAAAATTAAGATTCAATGACATTAAGTCTGAAAAGAAAAAAGAAGTTTGGGTATTTTTTATCTTTAAAATAAAATTTCAAATGTATTTATTTTATACATATGACTGTTTTGTCAGCATCTGTATATGTATATTATGCATATACCTATTGCCTACGGAGGCCAAAAGAAGGCATCAGATCCCCAGGGACTAGGCTTACATGTAGATGGTTGTCAGCTGTTATATGGGCACTGGGAATCAAAGTCTTCTGGAAGAGCAGCCAGTACCCTTAACCTCTGAGTGATATCTTTAGTGCCTATTTTTTAAATTAAAACTCACTTTATAGGGATGAATTTATAAATAAAAACGTCACACTGCTAAATTAAGGGATCTAGTCAAGGAAGCACTTGCTCTGTACACAGTCAGAGCCCCCACCCCGGCCCAGTGAGTATGAACACGTGGAAGCGTCACACAGTGCCTTACGCTTTTGCTACCAATTACTTTTTTTTATTCGTTTATTATATGTGAGTGCACTGTAGCTGTCTTCAGACACACCAGAAGAGGGCATCAGGTCCCTTTTACAGATGGCTGTGAGCCACCATATGGTTGCTGGGAATTGAACTCAGGACCTCTGGAAGAGCAGTCGGTGCTCTTAACCACTGAGCCATCTCTGCAGCCCCCTACCAATTACTTTTTTATGCAGTCATCTACCATAAAAAAAAAAAGAAAAAAATCACGATAGAGTTAAAACTGGAAGAGCAATTAGCTTTATTCTTCACATGTCCACTGCCTGTATCACTCATTCCTTATCACCTAATAGTCTATGTGTATATAAGTGTGTTGTATATGTATATTATATATGCATTACATATTACATATATCATATATCATATTTTATATTGTGTATATTATACATCATATATCACAAGCTATATATTATATACAATATGTATATAATTATGTGTATTCTATGATCATATATACACACATATACATACACATAATTATAGGCAGAAATCCTCATATTACGGAAACATACATTTCTAAGATTGTGTGACATCACTTAACATGACACATTCTAAGACCATCCATTTTCCTGAAAATTTTGTGATTTTTTCAGATTTCAGAGTGTTTAAAATCTAGGAAAGAAAACATTCAGGCAAAACTAAGGAATGGGAGGTGGTGACTAAGAGAATAATTCAAGGGAAGAAAGAGAAGCATCAGCTCAGACGTGGAGCAGCCACAGAGGAGGGCAGGAAAGCCAGACTAGAGAGTGATCACGATGACTGCAAGAGCTGAGAGTCGGGCTTCGTGGAGGGACTTGGTGTGATGCTATGGTGAGGTGCCAGCTAGAAGCTCTGGATTGAGAAAGGAAGACACACACCTCCTTGTCAGTAGCCATATTTCACCAGACTACAGTCTCAAAGACGTGGGAGACGCCCGAGCAGAGGAAACATGGAGATGTTAGCAGAGGAAATGTTCAGTGTCACTTTTCTGCCGACAGAGCATGCTCACTAGAGGCAGGCATTGGGGCCTTCATACAACTGCAAGAGCTCCGTCTGGACAGCGTGTTAACCTCTGTGGATTTTTTTTAAGTCATTGGGTACATTTTGACCATCCCCAAATTCTTTATTTGGGGCATATCTCTTCTTTTGTTTCTCTTCACTATTACAGAAAAGCAGAATTAGGTCAGATCCTTCAGCCAGCTGGTGGTGGCGCACACCTTCAATCCCAGCATTTGGGAGACAGAGGCAGGTGGACCTCTGTGGGTTTGAGGCCATCCTCATTGAGTGATCTGAGTGAGTTCCAGTTATCCAAGGCTCTACAGAGAGACCCTGTCTCATAAGACAAAAACAAAAACAAAACTATTATATTCTTCAGGTTTATAGCATTTAGATTTTATAGAAACTTCACCCATAATCATCCAGTCCTTTTTTTCCCCTAAAATGATAAAGGGTTTCTTTTATTAACTGGTCCATAGATTGTAAAGTGAACTGCCTGCTTTTCTGCTCTGGTAAAATGTACCTTTATTTTCCTTCTTTTTCTTTTATTGGATATTTTTTAATTTATATCTCAAATGTTATCTCCTTTCCTGGTTTCCTGTCCATAACCCCCCTCTCCCATCTCCCGTCCCCCTTCTTCTATGAGGGTGTTCCCCCACCCATCCACCCACCCCTTCCTGTCCTGACATTCCCCTACACTGGAGGGGGGTTCCAGCCTTGGCGGAACCAAGGGTTTCTCTCCCGATTGGTGCCCAACAAAGTCTTCCTACATATGCGACTGGAGCCATGGGTCTGTCCATGTGTACTCTTTGGATAATGGTTTAGTCCCTGTGAACTCTGGTTGGTTGGTATTGATGTTCTTATGGGGCTTCAAACCCCTTCAGCTCCTTTGATCCTTTCTCTAACTCCTCCAATGGGGACCCCATTCTCAGTTCCATAGTTGGCTAGGAGTGTCTGCCTCTGTATTTGTGATTCTCCATGCACTTCTTGGCATCAGAAATAGTGTCTGGGTATGGTGGCTGTATGTATATAGACTGGATCTCTATGTGGGGCAGTCTCTGGATGACCTTTCCTTCAGTCTCTACTCCAAACTTTGTCTTCATATTTCCTCCTATGAATATGTTTGTTCCCCCTTCTAAGAAGGACTGAAGCATCTGCACTTTGGTCGTCCTTCTTGAGCTTCATGTGGTCTGTGGATTATATCTTGAGTAATTAGAGCTTTTGGACTAATATCCACTTATCAGTGAGTGAATACCATGTGTGCTTTTTATTTTTATTTTTTATTTGGGTTACCTCACTCAGGATGATATTCTCTAGTTCCATCCATTTGCCTATGAATGTCATGAAGTCACTGTTTTTAATAGCTGAGTAGTCCTCCATTGTGTAGATGTACCACATTTTCTGTATCCATTCCTCTGATGAAGGACATTCTGGCTCTTTCCAGCTTCTGACTACTATAAATAAGGCTGCTATGAACATAATAGAGCATAATAGAGTGTCTTTGTTATATGTTCGAGAATCTTTTGGGTTTATGCCCAGGAGTGGTATAGCTGGGTCCTCAGGTAGTACCGTATCCAATGTTCTGAGGAACATGCGGACTCATTTCCAGAGTGGTTGTACCAGCTTGCAATCCTATCAGCAATGGAGGATGTTCTCCACATCTTCACTTCTGTGAATTCTTTAGTTATAGAAAAACATTTGTCAAAGAGTCAAAGAAAAGATCTCTTCCTCTTGTGATTAGGAAATGAAGTGTGAAGTGTCTGTCCAGGGATTCTGTTCTGAATGTATCATTGTAACACATCTGCAGAAAGATACCATTACAGATTTCTAATTTGGTTTATGTCCCGGGGAACCCAGCATCATGTCCAACCAACACATGGCATTCCTAAAGGGCCTTTACCTGCATAACCCACATTCTCCTGAGCCATGTATAGAAACTAAGAGCCCTTGCAAGCATTACCCAGAGTTCTCTGCTTCTATGAGCTAGAAAACCAACTCAAGCACAAGCCAAGCAGAGTAGAAATGAAGAAGATTTACATAGAGGAACAATTCTGAGCTGTGCTGTCCTCGAGGGTCAGCTAGACCTGGCTTTAGAAGGGGAAGGGTTCCTGGAGAATCAGTCTTTCCCTTCCCATCTGTCAGTCAGTCTCTGGACCAGCTTTATTTCAGAAGTGTTTTCCCATGAGATGTTGTAGACGTCTGACCGTTCCCTGTATAAGTCAGAGACCTGTGGTGTCTTCATCCTTTGCCAGAATGAAGAGATAAAGGAGGGTTTTCCCAAGGTGCTACATCTGAAGCTTAGCAAGCCCTGCAAGATAAAACACGTAGAAGATGGTTGGGATACTAAGTCAGGCATCCCTTATGAATGAGACTTTAGTTTCCATGGAGACCAAATAAAGAGCTCACACTTTCCCATGTGTCTTCCCACGGGAGAGAGTGTTCTTTGGGGGAATAAACATGTGAGTTCATTTGGTGAAAATGAAAGCGTTTGTTTCTTAAAAAAAAAAAAAAAAAACACTAAACATTGCTAACCCCTGTTTAGTGCAGAGGGGAAAAATAAAAATGCAGTTTCTCTTTTTATATTAGAAGGATCTGATTTTTGTATCTGGAAATATTAATATATAAGTTATGTTCTCAAAATGTATGGTTCAGGTAAATTTTTAGAAACGGAAAGCATCTAAGTAATTAATGGAAAAACAACAACAAACAACAACAACAACAACAACAACAACAACAAACAGATCTTATGACCCAGGGGTCATGAGTATAAAAATTAACACCAAAGGTAGTCACTTTCCTAACTTCGAAACCCCAGATGGATTCTTGTACAGTTTAACCACCCCCTCCCCACAAACAAAACCAAAAAGCAATTGATGTTCAATTGTTCCTATCTCAGCCAATCAGGCTCCATGATACTGGGGCCTGTCTTGAGTATGTTATTGTCATAACCAATCTAACATTGTGTGTCCATGAATGAAGAATAGAACACAAATTTTGGAGACATAGAAATGCAGTGCCACATTGCTTAAGGAATTTAAGTGTGAGTGTATTCACATATCATATAGAATATGCAACATCACGGTATTACAAAATCACTATCATCAGTTGCACACTGCCATTAAGAGGTGCTCTGTTAGAGCTGATTTGCTCCTATTTTACAAATAAGTCTTGCTGGTACATTAGTATCACTTAGTATTTACATAATGTAGGCAATATTAAGAAATAACAATGGACCGAGGGTATTGCTCTGTGGGAGAACACGTGTTAAGAGGATTCAAGGCCATGGGTTCAACCTTCTGCCTTTCTATCCCAGCTGATAGCCAGAGAAGAAGCACAAATGGTGTAAAACTTTCCTTCTGAACCTGGAAATCACAGAAGGCAGACAGGTTTGTGTAGATGCTGCAGTTCATCTGTGCCCCGAGGGAGTCAGTGTATCATAGCATCAGATCCAACGGGCACATCTGTGAGACTAAGCAGTTTGGAAGAGTCCCTGTCACATCCAGTCAGGGCTACCAAAAGAAGGGCACATGCAGAACATCAGAGAGGTTTTGTGTCTACCATAGTTGCAGTGTGGTATAAAATGTTTACAGCTCAAGTTAGCTCTGTGTGTATCTTAAGAGTTATAGAGCCTGTTCGCAACCCACTGTTTCCCAGAACCTTTCTAAAGGGAAATGGGAGATCAGTTGGATACTGTAAGTTATCCATTTGGGGTGGGAGTTAAAATCTTGCCTAGCTAATAGCTTATAATCATCTTTTAACCCTTTGCCTCACACAAAAGGGTTCATACAATTTACACTTATATTTAACGGTGTTTCTCTTATTTCAAATGGCTGCAAAAGGTTTTGTGAAAAGTTCGTTAAGTGCCTTTGCTTAGACTTATAGTGTCATCATTTCACCCCCCTCCAAATGTTAAATAAAACTCGCTAGTATTTTCTAGACTTGGATTCCTTCTAATCCATCATTTTATTGACTCTGGGTGTTTAGAAGCCGTGAGGAAGAAGTCGAAGTTGACTGTGTTTCGGCATGCCCTGGTGCCTGTTATTATTGGAAAGCGCATCCTGAAGTACACTTTAGAAGGCAGATAAATGAATGTCCAGGGAATATTAAGGCAGCCCGGGCAGAGCTACAGCCCTGTCTGCTTTCTCTGAGAAATCTAATCCTAGTATTTGGTAAGCACAAGCTCCTTTCACATCAGAAACTGTTTACTTCAAGCAGAAGTAGAGGAAGTGGCTTCCCAGTGAGGTCAAACCTGGATGAAGTGTTTCTTTGGGACCATCTGAAAAAACAAAACAAAACAAAAAACAAAAAACCAAGCAAGCAAGTAAGCAAAGACGTTGGCCAGCTGGAGATGCAAGGAAGTTATTGTGAGGCTCAAAAACAATTCTAAAGGGTTTTCAAAATTCTCTTCACTCCTGAAGAATTCTAGAATGCGTAGTCATAAAGTAACTTACCCCTTCTCAATAATACACTGGGTTTTAGAAACTTTTGCTTCTAAGGTATTAAGAATGTGAAAACAAAGAGCTGGGGCACTAAGCTAACTAAGCCAGCTCAGCTGAAACGTCGTTAGCTGAAAGGAGTAATTCTAATGCCTTAAGCTGCAGACTCATTAGGCTTTGGAAGGATTTATGAATTTCCTTCTCCATTAACTTGAATAAGGTTTTGATGAAGAGAACACTGGAAAAGCAACAGCATAGGACAGCGTTCAAATGGATTTTAAGTCATTGCAAAGGAAGTCAGTTCTGAAAGAGAGTCTACACAAGTTCCGGCATAAGCTCCCAGGTATCTTGAAAGCAGGAGCCTGTTCTCGGCTGCTGTCCTAGGACGGACACCTGAGCGTATTCCCGGTACTGTCTAGGTGAGCGTGCCTTCGTTGAATGCATGGCTGCCAAGCTCTGTTCCTGCTCTGGCAGTTTCTAATGTGTGTTTCTTAATTTTTAACAGCCTCTTCCTCAGAAACATAGCTGTATATAATGATCATTTTAATTCCGAGAATAATAAATAATAAATACATGGAAAGCACAGCAGCTAGTATTCTGTATCTGAGACTGTCCTTCCTACTCAACCAAATCTACTCATGAGGGCTGCCCAACACCGCCTCCTTTCCTGCCGATGTCGTGATTTCTTCTCCGATGATGATTAAACTGTATATTTCCCACTTTCACGTTCTTGCTGGCCCCTCAGTCTATAATATTGCAAACCCCTCTACCCTTTCATCTTCTAGAATTTTCCGCTTCCCTGTGATGAGCATTGTTGTACACTGATAGGGCAAGTATCAGCTCCTTAGATGTCCTCTGGATGCTTAGATCCTCTGTGAACGTTTCTGCTCATAATTACTGCCTTTGATCTAAGTGGGAATATTGGGAGTGTTATACATCACTGTGACCCAAACAGACATGCTTCAGAACCTACAGAAGAATTTTAATGATGAGAATGATTGAGGTGCAGGCGAGATGGTCCAGTAGACGCTCTTGAGACTCAAGCCTGAGGACCTGTGTCTGGATTTCAGCACCCATGTAAAGGCCACACATGGCCATACATGTGTCTCTAATCGTGATGCTGTGAGGGCTGTGGTTACACAAGGGCAGTCAGTGTACTCCTCTGGCCTCTGTGAACAGACATGCACAAACACGCATGCGCACACACATAGTGCTTATACATATACATACTTCCATATATATATATATATATATATATATATATATATATATATATATACATCATCCCACATACAAATCACACACCCCCATAAACACATGCACCACACACACAATACCACATGTACTTCATACACACACACACACACACACACACACACACACACACACACACACACTATGGTTGCCCACTTCTTGGGATTTGCATTTCTTTGGTGCAGGATAGGGTCTGAGAATATATCTACACAGAAGCACACATTGTTGATGCTTGTGGTCCCAGAAATACCCTCAAAGAATCATTTCTTTATAGCCTCTCCTTATATAAATAAGAAGTCAAGAATCAGATTGCTCAGTGTTCCAAAGCCCTCTAATGGCGCATGAGGATAGCTTTGTATAAACTTCAAGGCCAGATGTCAGATCCGAAATCCTGACTGTCCACCTGGTTATGAATGAAGACCATTGTCTCCTTAAACAAAAACTAGCTTTGAATTAAAATATCCATTTTCTGCGATTTTCAAATATTTTAAGATCATAAAATGTTTTACTGTTCACATATTTGTCCCAAATAGCAACACTGATAGAATTCATTAACCTCCTTTGATGTTCCTGGGTACATAGTTGGTCTCAGATCTTAAGTGACTGTTTAATGTTTCACAAACTTTTGTCATTTTTCTCTCCATCCCTAGAGCTGCCGCTTTGGTTGGGACCTCAGCAGTTCTTTCCCAGAGGACAGGAGAGGTTCCCAACTATTTATGCGCTGGTCTAAGCAGGGTTTAGCGCATTCATACACTGCATGGTTGTCTTTGGAGAAAATTACTTCTTTAGTACACATCATTTGCTTTTAATTTGAATAGGAATTAGAAGTTTTAGGTTTAAAAATAAATGATAGAAATGTATTGGAGCATCCTGGAAAATTTCCAAAAATATAAGGGAAATTATTCCTCCTTCTCTCACCCAGAATTATTTTTAAACTTAAATTTAATTTTTATTATACTGCTTTTTGAAGATACAATTTACATATCACATAATTCATCCATTCCAAATGTGCGATCAGTGGGTTTTAGAGTACAGAGACGTGCAACCATTGCTACAAGCTAATTTTTAAAGACATGTATTTAGGACTGAGCTGGTAGCGTAGTCTAAACATATATATAAAGTATATAAAGTCCTGAGTCTGAACTCCAGGAGAGCATGAATGAAGCATAACAATGCAAACCCGTCAACCTAATATTTTGGGGGCAAAGGTAGACAGACAGAAGTTTGTGGCTATCCTCAGCAACATAGCCAGTTCAAGGGCAGCGTGAGAAGTCCGAGTCCCTGCCTCAAATATTTTTCTTTTCCATACAAAGCAATTCAACTCCTGTTGGCAGCTACCTTAGTCATTACTTTCCCCACCCATCCTAGAGCTGGAAGGCACCAGAAATCTACCATCTGTATGCATACACATTCTGATTCTTGCTATACCTACGAGAGCAATCATACAATGTCCAGTCCATAAGGCGTGCCTGACTGCTCTCTCTTAACATGTTTGCAAGACTCATTCACATGAGAGCCTGTGCCAGTATCTGGTTCCTTCATATTATTGAATAACATTCCACGGTATGTACACACCACCATTTAATCTGTTTCTCCATTGCCAAACATTTGTGTGCTTTATACTTTGAACTGGTGTGAGTAATATTGTTGTGATCATCAATATTGAGGGCTTTTATTTTTATGTCATGTGTATGCATGCACATTCATACCATAGCTCATGCATAGAGGTCAGACAACATCTTGTGGGAGCCTCACCCTCCTTCTAACCTGTGGGTCCCAGAACGTGACTCAGGCTGTCAGGTTTGGTAGCAGGCACTTTTACTGGTTGAGCCATCTTGATGACGTGTAATACTTCTGTAAGGGTGTTGTATGCTTGCAATACATGTCTAGGAATAAATTGCTGGGTCATGTGGTAAGTCTGCATTGAACATTTTGAAAAGCTGTTGAATTATCTCCTAAACTTGCTGAATCATTTAATATTTCCACTTGCAAGGTATCAGGGTCCCAGTTTCTTCCTGTCTTCAGTTATTCACGCACTGGAGGTTTTTGCCATTGTATTTTAAATTAAAGCCATGGCCGTTACAAAGCAGTGTCTTGCTGTGTCTTTGTATTTCTCTAAGGACGGATGATACTGAGAACCGTTTTCTGTACTTGTTATCTATGTATATTTGTGGTAAAATATATATTAGATCCTTTGTCAACTTTTAATTGACTTTAAATTACTGAATTGTGTGAGATATGGGTATATTCTCAGTATGGTTTCTTTGTCATATAAAATGTTTCTCCATTCCGTAGTTGTTTTTTCATTTTCTCCACAGAAATCCATAAATCACAAAGGTTTCCATTTTGATGGAGCCTTGTTTATTATTTCTATTCTTTCAAGACGTGTGCTTTTGGTTTCATACCCTAGAAAGTGTCATAAACCAAAGCCCCTATGTTGTCTTCTAAGAGATTTATATCGAGATGTGTGTTGCATATTGAAGCTTTTCAGTGTACGTGGCGTGAGGCACATCCAACGTCTTCTCCCATTCGGATTGTCCCAGCATCACTGCTAAATGCTCTTCGCCCTTCCTGAATGGTCCTGCTTCCCTTATGGACACCAACCAACCATGGTCCATTCATATCTGAACCTGGTTTTATTCCATTGGTTGACGTGTTTCTAGGCTGTGACGCTATCTTGACTATAGTAGCCTTGGAGTGATGATTTCCAGTGACAGAGGAAGTATGAGCTGCCCGGCTTCACTTTGTCAAGATTGTTGGCGCTATTGAAGATTGTTCTACACTTTCATATCAATCTTAGAGTATATTTGTCAGGTTTGTCAAAACGAATCAACCAAACAAACAATGGCAACAACAACCCCGAGCTTGGAATTTGAAACAAGAATTTTAATATTTAGATCACAATCGGTCTGGGATAAACTGTCATCATATCAAGCATTCGAGCATGACACATTTTCCCATTTCTTTTCTCCTGAATTTTTTAAGATGGACTTTATTAAATTATTTATTTTTTATTATTTACTATTTCTATAATTTACACATTTTTGGCCCCGTGTGTTTCTCTGTGCAGATGTCAGATTATCTGGAGCTGAAGTTACAGTGATGAGTGACCCGTATGGGTGTTGGGAATTGAACCTGGGTCCTCTGGAAGGGCAGAGTGTGCTCTTAACTGCTGAGCCATCTCTCCAGCCCCTCTAATAGTTTGATATTAATTTTCAAGGATTTCTTTGGGGTTTTCTGCGCAATGAAAACAGAAATTGTTTTATATTTCTTTGTCTTTTTTCAGCGCGGAATAGATATGATGAGAGCAGACACCCTGCCTTTCTTTTGACTTTGGGTAAATAGCATTCAATCTTTTATCATTAGGTATGGGGTAAGCTGTGGGTGTCTTATTAATTATTATTAAATACGCACAGTTTATTAGATTAACGAAGCTTCCATTACTCAGGGTATGTTCAGTCAATCACTACCGTCACGTTACCTGAAACGACTTTTCAGAGTGCGTTCATTTCCGCCTTAAAGGAAGTTTGTGCTTTGTAGCCTGTTGAGAGATCCTGGTAGCCCTGTCTCCAGTCTAATTTCTAGGCTGGGCCTGTTAGCCCCGCCCACCCTGCAGTCACCTCTAACAGACTATGCTCCAGCCACCTAGGAAGCCGCAGAGAGCGGGTCGTAGTCTGTGTTGCCTGTCTCTCAGCTTTCTCATTGCCTGATCCTGAAGAACAGCTTGGTTGTTCTTCAACACACAAAGCAACTGCTACTAACTTCACAACTTCGTGGACGGACTAGCGCTACCTCAGCGACTCTGCTTTCGTATACTCACGACAAATACTCCTCCATTAGATATGAAAATATTAATATTCTATTTTAAATTTCTCATTTTAAATTTCTGCCTCTCCATGCAGGATACAATTCTTAAAGTCAGAAGCTGTGTTAGGCATCTCTCACACACAGGACCTGGATTCCACCATGTTGATAGGCACGAAAAATGAGCTGTATGCCACTTTTTATGTTGAGCCTTCGTAAATTAGTAAAAAGATTCACATAGTTCTATAAAAAGCAAGAGGCCCTAAAGGCAAATGCAGCTATTGTTCTAAGGCCTTGGAATATAAAAAGGGAAATGACAAGCATATGGAAAGACATGTCAAGCAAAAAAAAAAATGTATTAGAAGCTTGAGATTCCAGAAATTTCTCTTTCTAGAAATAATGCTCCGTAGGACATTTCACCTAGGAATACTGTTATTCCCCACCTCTCCTGCTCCTTACCCTTCATCATCAACATAAATTATTCTGCAGTCTATTCCACTGAAGAATTACGGTAGTACTTACAGTACTCGGCCTCATTCACATACAAAATCGCTGTCACCCGTGATTGCCATCAAAGCAAGTTGCACCAAATAGCTAACATTCAAACAAGAGTCAGTGAAACATAAATCCACCAATAATTGTGAGCATGGGCAGAACGTACATGAGTTATGCCTTTTCATTGCCAGGAAAATTTCCTTAGAAGGCAAGGGTCCTTTGTCCACAATTATCGATTGTGTAGTGATATTCAGTTGCTTGGCTGGACAGTGAGTAAAGAGCGCTGCACGGTTCAGATCTGTGTATTCAGGGAATCCGTGCTTGAGTGAAGACCAATGCTCCGTAACACACCGCCTATTATCCGCTCTGTGAATGTTTATTGAAAGCCATCACAGGTATCACCTAAGGGTGCTTGGGATACATCAGTGAACATTATACCGAGAAGAGCAGGCAGTAAACAATAACCACACCGGGTCTGTGTGTGAACACACACATAAAAATAAGATTCTGAACTTGGTGAGTGCCGTGGAAAAGGAGAGAGGCAGTGAGGGTGCTTGGGACCAGTGAGCATACATCAACACAGTGAGAAAAGGACTCTTCTGAGTGCTTCCTCTCAACAGGATAAATATCAAATGAGGCACATATGTTTCAAGTGATTTTAAAATATGGCACAATGTATACATACATTCAGAATCACATGGACTCCCATAAACATGTATGATTTTTATGTCCCATTTTTTTTGAAATAACAATCTCAATTTTATTAAAAACAAAAATAAATCAAAAAAGCCTCCTTCAGTTACATAGTATGCACAAGAATTTCTGTATCACATCACCTTACAAACAATGCTTGAATGACAGGAGTAAAAGGAGAACTTACTAGCTTGTGATGAGAGGAGTTGAGTGTTAAAGGCCACATACACACACTCACTCACACACCACACAAACACACACATAGACACACACACACACACATACATACTCACAGACACACTCACTCACCAGAGGGAGGGAGGGAGGGAGGGAGGGAGGGAGGGAGGAAGAAACAAAACCACCTGTAACTTCTGGCTGCAGGAGGAGGTGGAATTGAGCATGACAGAAATTTGAAGGAAAAATATGTCCCAATTTTTAAAAGGAGTTTAAAAATTGTAAAAGATAATCAAATTTAAATTTAAAGACGAAACAGGCCATGACTTATGAATGGCTGTTTGGGGCACAGTCTTTAAGGAGGGAAAGTTGTTGGCCGCACAGATACTGGGTAAGATGTTCCAGGCATAGCAAGGGTGAAGACAATACCCTGAGATGCCAGGGTCCTCAGAGAGTCCATGGCATAATAAAGATACTCCGCTTTCAGTCAGGTTCTTGTCCACAGGGATAAAAGATTAGTTAAGGTGGAGTATCTGGTCAACTTAAAAAATGTTTAGACTTAATAAAACAAGGAACACTTCTAAGGTTTTGAGCAAAGGAGAGATTCGATCTAATTTGTATTTTAAGCATATTACAGGCAATCCATGGTTTCCAATGTTTTCTTTTTTTCACTTTATAATGGCACAAAAGCAAAAATGCACCCTATTCCATTTGGAGAATGATCTAATGTAGTCACACTCCTGGTTTGAAATGAACGAGTCTATTAAGCACATGGCAAACAGAAGTAAAAGAACAAAAGCAGGCAGCAGAGAGACAACATAATCGAATCTGGAGCTTACCCAAAGCAGCAGAAATGAGTGGGAAAGCCCTGCTCCGTCATTCTAAAGTCCCCAGTTGAGAGATTTCCCAGCAGAACAGAAGCCCTGGGTGGGCTTCCAGCTTTTTGCTCCCACCGGAAGCATTTGGATACTGTGGGGGCAAACAGTAATCACCTTTGAACAGTGCTTTACATTTTAGCCGTTTTCTAGGGTGCTTTGTTTTGCTCTTCTCTTTCCTCCTTGCTACAGAGCCAGGGGCCAGCCTGACCCATAACAGGGAGTCTTGGAGGACATTTGAATTAAACATTATTGAATCTGATACAATATACCCAGTCTCTCCTCTCAGTCAATTCTCTGTCGTCACAAAGCACATAACAATGTATCCGTATGATTTATATGACCACGACTCAGTTGAAACTGTATTTCAACATGAGCTGTGCTCTTTGCTCACACTAAGGATAGGCGGCCTTCACATTACTTTTTATGAAGGCCGACAGAGGCCCCCTGAACCACAGCCACAGGTCAACCACAAGACTAGGAGACTCAGCCACTGCACAGCGGGCTGTGATGTGGAACTGTTCCATTCCCTGTCTTAGGTACACAAAATGGGTTTTGGACGTAAGATACTTTCATTCTTTGATCAACCTTACAGAATATAGCCTGTAATTCTGGAGCGTCTGTACTCTCTTTTATTCTGGAAAATAGATGTAAACTTAAAGGGAGGTGTTAGGAAACTAGTTGAGAAATTATTAGTATAATTTATACTTGATATTAGCCAAAATGCCGAGAAGTGATATTATGACTATAATTTAAATTTGAGGGATTTTTGATTTTTTTTTTGTTCTTTGGGTTTTTGTGACTGAAACTAGAATATAAATAATAGAAATGCTTGGAGATTTCTGATTAATATATTTACTAATAATATAATTACATTATAATAATACATTAATATATTTAAATATTTGAACTTAAGCTAGCAGATAGACTTAAATTTAAGGTTAGCAAATAGGGTATGTTAGCCTTATGGGACATAAGTGGGGGTAGGACAAAGAGGGGGTATCAAAGATGCCTTTGGTGTTTTAGAAGCGTCTTCTCCTTAAGAATACTGAGGAGGATGCAAAAAGATTCAGGTGACAATGCCTGAGAGAGAGAGAGAGAGAGAGAGAGAGAGAGAGAGAGAGAGAGAAGAAGAAGAAGAAGAAGAAGAAGAAGAAGAAGAAGAAGAAGAAGAAGAAGAAGAAGAAGAAGAAGAAGAAGAAGAAGAAGAAGAAGAAGAAGAAGAAGAAGAAGAAGAAGAAGAGAAGAAGAAGAAGAGGGAGGAGGAGGAGGAGGAGGAGGAGGAGGAGAGAGAGAGAGAGAGAGAGAGAGAGAGAGAGAGAGAGAGAGGAGCCCAGCTTTGCATATTGTTCATGAACTCTCCCTAGATAGCCACCGTTGAAGTAATTCTGTCTGCAAGTACTGTGACAGAAGTTTGTGTGGGGGGTGGGGGCCATGAGAAAAGAAAGATATGATATACACATGTGGGATTCCTAGGGAAAGAAGTGCTGTGCTTGGAAAGGAACAGGAAAGGCTGGAGACGTGAAGTGGGCACTGGACAATAAAGAGCTAATAGAGAGCATTCCAGACCCTTTGATCGGAGCAAGCAGGGAGTTTCTGAGAATAGCAGACAGTCAGCCGAACACTGACATTTACAGAAATG
Source organism: Rattus rattus (assembly GCF_011064425.1). Classification (NCBI taxonomy): domain Eukaryota; kingdom Metazoa; phylum Chordata; class Mammalia; order Rodentia; family Muridae; genus Rattus; species Rattus rattus. The sequence goes on along the minus strand of NC_046154.1, from coordinate 134,153,574 downwards.
CTGACGACACATGGCCAGGTAACTCAGGGACAAATATCACTTATGGAGCTTTAAAGGCTAGGTTCCCTCAAGAACGCCACTCCAGGCCCACTGTCCAGAGCCCTGCCAAGCCCTCTGTGGCTACTGTCTACATTCTTATCTGGGAACCATTCCAGGGTATTATGGGAGTACTCACTTTGCTCTCAGACTCTGAGATTCAAAGTTATTCAAGAACAAAAACTACACGTTTTTCTTATTCTTTTTTTAAAAACCACAATGATTTATTCAGAGAAGCCAAATCAGTGCTTGCTCAAACAATAACTTATATTTTACCATGCTTTTCCTTATTCTACCTTACTTTGGTGCTTACATAAGCAAACATTTTACTTAAAAATAAAATTTTCTTTATTGAATAGTAGCAGGCCATTAACAAGAGCCCACCTTGAAAGAATTAACACGGAGAAAAGTTGCAAATATCAGTTTTCTATTTTCTCTTTTCTTTATTTTTATTGGTTATTTTATTTACATTTTGAATGTTATCCCTCTTCCCAGTTTCCCCTCCACATACTCCCTATCCCTTCTCCCTCCCCCTGCCTCTATGAGGGTGCTCCCCCACTCATCTGCCTCAGAGCTTCAGAATTCCCCTATACTGGGTTGTCAAGGCTCCACAGGACCAAGGGCCTCCCCTCCCATTGATGCCAGATAAGGCAATCTTCTGCTACATATGCAGCTGGACCCTCCATGTTTACTCTTTGGTTAGTGGTTTAGTTTCTGGGAGCTTTTGGGGGACCTGGTTGGTTGATATTGATGTTCTTCCTATGGGGTTGCAAAGCCCTTTAGTTCCTTCAGTCCCTCGCCTAATTCTCCATTGGGGTCTCTATGCTCAGTCGGATGGTTGGCTGCAAGCATCTGAACTTGTATTGGTCAGGCTCTGGCAGAGCCTCTCAAGGAACAGCTATACCAGGCTCATGCCATAAGCACTTCCTGACATCAGCAACAGTGTCTGGGTTTGGTGTCTGCAGATGGGATGGAGGGACAGTCTGTGGATGGCTTTTCCTTCAGTTTCTGCTCTACTCATTGTCCTTGCATTTCCTTTTGACAGGAACAATTCTGGATTTATATGTTTGCCCTTGGTGGGTAACACCCTACCTCAACAGGGGGCCATGCCCATCCATCCACTCTATATGGTTTCTACAGGTTCTATCTCCCCTTTGTTGGGTATTTCAGCTAATATCCCTGTCGGGTTCTGGGAACCTCTTGGGTCCCTGACAATGGCAGAGAACACCACAGTCCCCAGGGATGTGCCAAGATGGAAACTTTAGAAACTTAACAGTAGGCAAAAGATTAAGTTGTCATGAATTTATAAAGGAGAGTTAAGTGGCTGGTTTTCATAGACAAGTTTTGACAGGTTTCTATCACCGAGATAGATATTGCAGACATTCGGGTTTAAAGGAAGAACCGTTTATTTGGGCTTATGGTGTTAGAGGCCCATAATAACTCATGTTTGGGGCATGTGGCAGCTTAGCGCTCCACACGCAAGAATTTCACACCTTCCTGGGGATGGGAGACAAAGGAAAAATCAGGAGACAACACCCCTGCCAAGTGCATAGACTAACTTCTTCCCATTAGGTCCTACCTCCTGAAGCTTCTGCATCCTCCCAATAGTGCCACAGGATAGGGACCAAGCCTTCAACATGGGGATCTCTGAGGATCACCCTAGCACTATTGCACATTTTTAAGGATGAACGTTTTGAAGCACTTTTGCAGGTTAGTGACAAGGACTGGGACAGTTAGCACTCATCCCGCCAGAGTCCTGGAGCGAAGTGCAAGGCTCAGTGTCCTCCAAGAGCCTCTCTCCAAGCTGAGAGAGAAGGGAAGTTAGTGTCTATCTCAGCCTCCACCCCCGGCAGGGGGACAGACTTGCCATGGATAAAGAACCCTAAACTCCTACCGACTGAGGGCTACAAGAAACAAATCAAGAGAGCTGCTGAACGCAGGCAAAGGCGGAGTGGCAGATGCTTGAATCCCAGGGGCCATGCTTCTGGGCGTGTCTGAATATTCCAAAGAGCTCTCTGTGGGCAGTTAATACGCATGCTCGCTTCCCCTAAAAAAAGACTGCATTACTCATTGTAGCTTGCACTTTAGGAGCTCAGTAGGAGCTACTGTGGCTTCCTCTGACTCATAGGCTCCTGTATGTGTTAGCCAATTTACAAACACTACTGCTTGTTTTCCCCAGGGAGGACAGGGTCACTTCCGTCGTTTTGAAGAAAATGCATGGCTAAATATTTGTAATTTGTCTTTTTTTTTTATTAACTTGAGTATTTCTTATTTACATTTCGAATGTAATTTGTGTTTCGATGAACCTTTCATATAAAGGACGCTCCACATAAAGAGCCGGTTCGCCCAGCCCACTCTCGGAGAATAACCACACAGCAACACATACTCTAGTCTGCTGAAGGATTACTATATCCTCACACAGGATATTAAAGGTGTGCATTTGAGGGTCAAGATTAAATAACTCCACTAACTTTTTTTTTGTTTCCCTCCCCATCCTCCCCCCATTGCCGCCCCCCTCCCCCAACAATCACGTCACTGGGGGTTCAGTCTTAGCAGGACCCAGGGCTTCCCTTCCACTGGTGCTCTTACTAGGATATTCATTGCTACCTATGAGGTCAGAGTCCAGGTCAGTCCATGTATAGTCTTTAGGTAGTGGCTTAGTCCCTGGAAGCTCTGGTTGCTTGGCATTGTTGTTCATATGGGGTCTCGAGCCCCTTCAAGCTGCCCAGTTCTTTTCTCTGATTCCTTCAACGGGGTCCTGTTCTCAGTTCAGTGTTTTGCTGCTGGCATGCGCCTCTGTATTTGCTGTATTCTGGCTGTGTCTCTCAGGATCGATCTACATCCGGCTCCTGTCGGCCTGCACTTCTTTGCTTCATCCATCTTGTCTAATTGGGTGGCTGTATATGTATGGGCCACATGTGGGGCAGGCTCTGAATGGGTGTTCCTCCTGCCTCTGTTCTAAACTTTGCCTCCCTATTCCCTGCCAAGGGTATTCTTGTTCCCCTTTTAAAGAAGGAGTGAAGCATTCACAGTTTGATCATCCTTGAGTTTCATGTGTTCTGTGCATCTAGGGTAATTCAAGCATTTGGGCTAACAGCCACTTATCAATGAGTGCATACCATGTATGTCTTTCTGTGATTGGGTTAGCTCACTCAGGATGATATTTTCCAGTTCCAACCATTTGCCTACGAATTTCATAAAGTCATTGTTTTTGATAGCTGAGTAATATTCCATTGTGTAGATATACCACATTTTCTGTATCCATTCATCTGTTGAAGGGCATCTGGGTTCTTTCCAGCTTCTGGCTATTATAAATAAGGCTGCTATGAACATAGTGGAGCACATGTCTTTTTATATGTTGGGGCATCTTTGGGTATATGCCAAGAGAGGTATAGCTGGATCCTCAGGCAGTTCAATGTCCAATTTTCTGAGGAACCTCCAGACTGATTTCCAGAATGGTTGTACCAGTCTGCAATCCCACCAACAATGGAGGAGTGTTCCTTCTTTCTACATCCTCGCCAGCATTTGCTGTCACCTGAGTTTTTGATCTTAGCCATTCTCACTGATGTGAGGTGAAATCTCAGGGTTGTTTTGATTTGCATTTCCCTTATGACTAAAGATGTTGAACATTTCTTTAGGTGTTTCTCAGCCATTCGGCATTCCTCAGCTGTGAATCCTTTGTTTAGTTCTGAACCCCATTTTTTAATAGGGTTATTTGTCTCCCTGCGGTCTAACTTCTTGAGTTCTTTGTATATTTTGGATATAAGGCCTCTATCTGTTGTAGGATTGGTAAAGATCTTTTCCCAATCTGTTGGTTGCCGTTTTGTCCTATCCACAGTGTCTTTTGCCTTACAGAAGCTTTGCAGTTTTATGAGATCCCATTTGTCAATTCTTGATCTTAGAGCATAAGCCATTGGTGTTTTGTTCAGGAAATTTTTTCCAGTGCCCATGTGTCCAGATGCTTCCCTAGTTTTTCTTCTATTAGTTTGAGGTATCTCTTTGATGTGGAGGTCCTTGATCCACTTGGACTTAAGCTTTGTACAGGGTGATAAGCATGGATCGATCTGCATTCTTCTACATGTTGACCTCCAGTTGAACCAGCACCATTTGCTGAAAATGCTATCTTTTTTCCATTGGATGGTTTTGGCCTTTGTCAAAAAATCAAGTGACCATAGGTGTGTGGGTTCATTTCTGGGTCTTCAATTCTGTTCCATTGGTCTATCTGTCTGTCTCTGTACCAATACTATGCAGTTTTTATCACTATTGCTCTGTAATATTGCTTGAGTTCAGGGATAGTGATTCCCCCTGAAGTCCTTTTACTGTTGAGGATAGTTTTAGCTATCCTGGGTTTTTGTTATTCCAGATGAATTTGCAAATTGTTCTGTCTAACTCTTTGAAGAATTGATTGGTATTTTGATGGGGATTGCATTGAATCTGTAGATCGCTTTTGGTAAAATGGCCATTTTACTATATTAATCCTGCCAATCCATGAGCATGGGAGATCTTTCCATCTTCTGGGGTCTTCTTCAATTTCTTTCTTCAGAGTCTTGAAGTTCTTATTGTACAGACCTTTTACTTGCTTGGTTAAAGTCACACCGAGGTACTTTATATTACTTGGGTCTATTATGAAGGGTGTCGTTTCCCTAATTTCTTTCTCGGCCTGTTTCTCTTTTGTGTAGAGGAAGGCTACTGATTTATTTGAGTTAATTTTATACCCAGCCACTTTGCTGAAGTTGTTTATCAGCTTTAGTAGTTCTCTGGTGGAACTTTTGGGATCACTTAAATATACTATCATATCATCTGCAAATAGTGATATTTTGACTTCTTCTTTTTCCGATCTGTATCCCTTGACCTCCTTTTGTTGTCTGATTGCTCTGGCTAGAACTTCAAGAACTATATTGAATAAGTAGGAGAGAGGGCAGCCTTGTCTAGTCCCTGATTTTAGAACTCCACTAACTTTTACTGTTTCGTGAAGGATTCCTTTTTGGCGACACTGACAAATTTAACTCCTAGGGCATGGAAAGGTGGGAGTAATAATGTTGAGTATGCTTTGTGCCACTGTCTATTCGTGTTGTGTCATGGATGCAAATGGCAATGCAGTAAAAACAAGCCAAAAGATGTTAACATTATTAAAATAATTCTGACTGTTTTGTTCTTCTGAAAACTTATTAAGGAACTCCAGTGGATGCAGCTGCTCTAACCGTCCTCTGTGTGTGTGTGTGGGTGTGTGCGTGTGCGTGTGTGTGTGCCTGTGTGCCTGTGTATGTGTGTGAGTGCATATGTGCGTGTCTGTGTGTGCATGTGTGCCTGTTTGTGTGTGCATGTGTGCCTGTGTGTGTGTGCATGTGTGTGTGTGCCTCTGTGTGTGTGTGCCTCTGTGTGTGTGTGTGTGTGTGTGTGTGCCTGTGTGTGTGTGCCTGTGTGTGTGTGCATGTGTGTGCCTGTGTGTGTGTGTGTGCCTGTGTGTGTGTGTGTGCCTATGTGTGTGTGTGTGTGTGTGTCTGTGCTGTGTGTGTATGTGTGTTTGTGTGTATGCCCCTCTGTGTGTGTGTGTGTGCCTCTGTGTGTGTGTGCCTGTGTGTGTGTGTGCATGTGTGTGTGTGTGCCTGTGTGTGTGTGTGTGTGTGCGTGTATGTATGTGTGTGTGTGTGTGTGTGTGTGTGTGTGTGTGTGTGTGTGTGTGTGTGTGTGTGTGCATGTGCATGCTTGACGTTCTTGGGTGAAATCTATAGAAATTCTAGGTGCCTGGTAATATTAACTAACTGCTATGTAGGCATGCTCCACTAAAGTCTGCAAAACTAGTGTTTCTGATTGGCCTGTTTAAGGGAAGAGAATGAATTTAGGCTACAAATTCACAGTTCTGTCTTGTTGGAGGCAGAGATAGTAATTCCTTTTCAATTTTCTTTGCTTCTCCCAACTCAGATGTCTCTACTGTTGATAGGTTTTTGATGTAAACTCCAAAACAACCTCCAATACCTGTCCAAACAGGAGAGGCAAGAACGTGTGTTCCAAGAAAATATTTCTATTCTAGCGACTTACTACATAGACACCAGCCTTCAGCAGGGCTGCAATTTCATTTATTTTAAAATGTGACTTTATACATACCTTCATTGTGACAAAATTCTACCACAACTATCCTTAGTCTGTAATCACAGGAATGGAAGGAAACAGAATCTCGTTAAGTCGCACGATTGCAGGAAGACTGACATGAAAATCCCTCAAACCGAAGTTATAGCAAGACACTCTCAGATAGATAAGATTCTGTCATCTTAGGGATTTCATTCGTTAGTGGGTGGCATTATGATTAGTGGTAAACTTAATAAAAATAAGATTTGCATTGGTTTCGATTCAACGGTACTTAGTCACCAAGGGATGGCTTCAGAATGCAGACAACGTGAAGCAGAAGAGTCACATGACAGAATTAGTCACCTCAGAAGTTTCCTAAAGCTTGAGGCAGTTGGCAAACACCTTTAGAGGGCATGTTGTCAGTTCCCAATATGTGAAAGACACCTAACATCTTTTTGGAACATTTCTAAATATTCAAAAGGGCTGTCCATTTTCTCCAAAGCCTGATGGCCACCTGTAACTTCCTCCCTCAGGAAAGATTGCCTTCAAAGGGCAAATTGTTCTTCCTAAAAACAACTCAGTCTCCTGAAACCCGTGTGCCAGTACTTTTAACTGTCCCTAATAATGCTTAATACTTAGTACCAATGGTTTACATGTGTTGTGTCACAGTTAACATCCACTAAGTCAATACTAACCTAGATGCTTGTAAAATTAAAACATCTGTTTGCGTGTCTATAAAAATGACATCTGAAGTTTAAATAAAATCTTTTGGGGCTCTTTTCCTCCTGTTGGCTTGCCCTGTTGGGTTCTATTTTGATATGATGGGTTCTATTTTGTCTTATGGTATTTTACTGCATTGTGTTTTTCTGTTATTTCTTAGAAGCCTGTTCTTTTCTAATGAGAGACAGAAAACAGTGGCTCTCTGGAGGGGAGGGAAGGGGAGATGGGGAAGAACTGGGAGGAGCAGAGGGAGGGAAAACTATATTCCAATTACATTGAATGAGAAAAAAATTCTATGTTTAATAAGGAGGCAGGGAATTGCCACTCTTGGGAAAAATAGACTTCCCCAGGGAAGAGAACACCAATTGCTTATCCAATACAAAATTGTCAGTTCTAAAAGCATGCATGTGACATTATCGGACAAGTCAGGGTGTGTATGTATGTGTGTGTGTGTGTGTGTGTGTATGTGTGTGTGTGTGTGTGAAAATGATGCCATAAATTTGCCAGCAAACGGGGAGCATGGGAGGTAGAGGGAGAAAAGGAAAGGGAGGGGGATATGATGCAATTATAATATCAGAAACAAAGGAAAATATAATAAAAATAAAATAAAGAAAAAATTGTAATAAAATGAATTTCATTACCAACAACAGTCTTGTACAATTGTCTTAGTTAGCTTTTTCTATTGCTGTGAAGAGACTCCATAACCACAGCAAATCTTATAAAGGCGAACATGTCATTGGGGCTGGCTTATGGATTCAGAGGTTTATTTCATTATCATCAGGGCAGGAAGCATGGCAGCACACCGGCAGACATGGTGCTGGAGAAGGGGCTTACAGTTCTATGTCTTGATCCCAAGGCAGCAGGAGGAGATGGTGTGCCACACTGGGTGTAGCTTGAGCATAAGAGACGTTAAATCTCACCCTCACACACTTCCTTCAACAAGTCCACACCTACTACAACAAGGCCGCATAGTGTCACTCCCTGGTGGCCAAGCATGCAAATCTATGAGCTTTTGGGGACCATTCCTATATAAACCATTAGAATTTCTTTTTAAATCAGTTATTGGGGGAAAATAAATTCACTTTGTGCAGTTTCTGTGGATCCTCAAGAAAGTGCATGCTTAAAAAAATGAGTCTTGTCGTCTTAATTTAAAGTGAGAGCTTTTTAATTTAAATATATGTCTTTAAATCCAGTTAACATCCTTAACTCCAGTACACTGAAGTTTTAAACAAGTCAGATGAGAAAACTATTTTTATCCAGATTTGAAAGAGCTTAAAATTTCTGCAAACAGGGCTGGGACGATCAGTCTGAGTTTCAGAGCACTGCTGTTCTCACAGACCACGCCAGGTCAGTTTCTAGCACCCATGTGATGTCTCCCAGCATCCTCATCTCCACTTTAGCAGCCTCTTGTCGCCTGTCTGTATTAGACGTGTGGTGCACACACATACATGCAGGCAAACCAACTGATGCACGGAAAGGGAAATAAACAAATGATTCATAAATTGATTTTTTTTATAGTGCAACATTTAACTTAATTGACATATATTTTAGATTTATAATAAATCTGAAATGATTTACAAGTTGCTATATAGTAGAAAAGAATAACCATTAAACACGGAAAGGTGAAGCTTCCTTTTCCGAGATGGTCTGAGAGGGTCAAAAGACAGCAGAAATGTCTAATGTCAGCATTACTTAAATGGTTTTACTCACATAATATACATTTGTTAAAGACATTTTCATATGCTAGATATTTGTGTTTAAAATAAAATCACTCCATCTGACTTGGGCCCTGGTTGTCCACTGATTCATGGAAGCAGTATTAGTGAGACCCTTCTGTGGATCGGATACTATTTCAGGCACAAGAGTATTCTGGAAAGCAAAGGAGACACAGTCCCTACTCTCCTGGAGTTCACAGTGGTGAGAAGAGGGACAAACATGACGGGAAATGAATCAATGAAGCTCACTCAGACAGTGGCTTGGTTCTGTTGAGAAAATAAATTCAGAGAATGGGAGGAGATCATAGAAATGCATACCAAGAGGCAAACTTTAAGCTCAGACCTAAAGGAGAAGGTGAAGGACAATGTTTAAAGAAACAGGGTGGAAACTTCCAAGCAGAGGCAGCAGCTACAAGTGCCAAGACTGTTCAAGAGGATTGTTGAAGAAGATCCAACTTCTAAGGCAAGAGATAGGCAGCAGGTAACAGCATTGAGTGCTCTTCCACGGGACCCTGGTTCGATTCCCAGCAGTCATACGCTGGCAAATGAGCACCTGAAAATCCAGATGCAGGATTTCTGATGCCCTTTCCTGGACCGTGAATGATCCGTTCACGTATGTGGCATGCAGACATACCTGTATAAACACCACCACAACATAAAATGAAAACAAAATGTAAACAACAAAACAAAACAGAAAAGGCAAGCCAGGCAGTGGTGGTACACAACTTTAACCTCAGCACTGGGGAAGCAAAGGCAGGCGAATCTCAGAGTTCAAAGATATCCTGGTCTATAGAGTTCCAGGACTCCCAAGGCTACACTGAGAAACCTTGCCCCCTACTCCCCAAAAATAAATAAAATAAATGTTTAACCTCACCCAACGACCTACTTTCTCCCAACCTAGAAACTGACCCACCAGCCAGGAGACTGGCTTCGGGGCTTCAGATAGCCTACAGCAACTTGCTTACAGACTTAATGTCCTTTCGTCTATGTTGCAATTTCAAAATGTTTATATTTTCTGAAAGCATTAACAGGTTCTCAATCATTATGTCTTAAATGAAGAGGCTTGCAAACGCAGTGACAGGCAGGGACAAAGGAACCATGATGTTACTCATCACGGTGCGGCAGGCAGCTTGCGGCAGTCACTCTTAGCTTAGACTAGCAGCTGCTGCTGTCTTTGGTGTTATTAGATGACTGGGAACAGTGACCCAGAGTAAAACACTGCACTCGGTGCATTAAGGAAAGCTGGTGTCTGTGAGACCGGTGCCCAGCATAAATAGTAAACAGACAGTCTCCATGTTGTTGACAAAACACCCCAAGCCCTCAGCACACTCCTCATCATGGGCATTTATTTTCTGCCTCAAGTGGAAGGACAAAATCCATCAGGTTAAAGGCATAGTAGGAACATGCCCCGAAGAGAAAGGTGGGCTAACTTGTACAGAACAGTTTGGAGTGTTGCATTGATTTCCGGAAGGAAGACTATCTGATAAATGATTAAAATTGGACATACTTCAGTGTGACTGACATATGTGGTACCTGAGAAATTGTTAACAGCTGATCCATTCACACTGCATGTGAATGGAAACAACATAAACAGACTTACTAAGGGATTTCAGCCCCATTCCACCCCTCATTCTCACTAGGGTAGATTTCTGTTAGGTTTGGATTTTGGAAGAGTATCTTTTTTATCTTTTAGTACGTTAGACGACAGGAGTCCATATTCCTTCTTTTATATTTATTTATTCCATGTACTTAAGCGTTTTGCCCGCATGTATGTAGGTGCACTGTGTGTGTGCCTGGGGTCCATGGAAGTCAGTAGAGGGTATCAGACCCCCTGGAGCTGAACCTGGGGTGACATGTCTGTGAGCTGTCATGTGGGTACAAAACCGAGCTCCACTGCAAAAGTAAAAAGTGCTGTTAGGCACCAAGCCATTGCTCCAATCCCAGAAGTGCGTACTTTTATATTCAAGTACATGTTCTTGGATAGTGAAGGCATAGTGCTAACTATGAGGTTCTGCCTTTGACATTTCTGCCATTGACATTTTTAGCGCATCTTTTCATTTACCAGAGCATAGGAAACCCTTACATTCTTTAACGCATGCATGGTACCAATTATGTGGATATAACATTAACTGTAAACACAATCCTCTATAAATAGATACCTATTCTAGTTCTAAGGTTTTGGTATGCAGACGCTGCCGTTGTGAGTAAGGTTCTGTATTGCATCCCTCTGGATTGGGACAATTATATTTTCAAAGTAAGTTTTCCGGAGTGGAATTTTTGTATACACTAAAAACTATCTATTTGTCATTGAGGTAGTGACATGGGTGGGCTGTGCTATGATGTCCACTATTGGCAATAACCCCTGGGAATGTCCACCTCTCCAGTGAACTCATCCTCCCACTTCCAAGCTTCTGAGAGTTGACCAAAATGTCCCGATGAGTTTTTATGTTCCAGCTTTTTAATCATGAACGATATGAGGAATCTTTTCATATATTTGAATGGAATTTGTGATTTCTTTCTATTCCATTCATAGTTTTCTTTATTATTTTATTATGGTGGTTTCTTCCCATACTGACTTTTACTATGGAGATGGGCTTTCTGTTATATGGATGACACACATTTCTCAGTTTTCCTTAATTACCTTTAGACTTTTTACCTGTAGACCATTTTTCCTCATCTTGTTTTTGTTTGGTTGGAGGACTTGTTATTGTGGTCTTAATGAATTTTATGTGGCTTCCTAATCTTCTTCTAAACTTTGAAGGCTTCTATTTAATTAACTTTTATTTGCTTTGAGACAGAGTAGTGCTATATATTCCAGGCTGGTCTCAAACTTGTCACCCACTTGTCTCAGACTTCTGAGTGTTCTGGTTCACTTGCCTGTTCCTGCACAGCTGGCATAAAATGTAAATTTTCCATCCATCTGCAGTTCATCCTCTGTACCAAGGGAGGTGTCTTTGTATATGTGTTTGCCTCCTAGAAGGCTGACAGACATCCCCACACAGTTTTTGGACGGCTTTATTTTGTCTCTTCTGATTACACTTTTCCACCTTCATTACACATCGCATTCACTTGAGTCCATTCACGCAGGGATACCACGCTGTTTTAATTATTGAGGCTTAAAGATGAGTTTTGCATCCAACCACTCTGGTTCCTTTGAGGAATTCTCCATAGTATAAATGTATCTGCTGTGAATAGAAATAGAGCTGATTGCCCGAAGCTAAATGCATGGTTTCTGAGGTCAGAGTCACACGGGCTCCATGAGAGCAACCATCCCCTTCCATTTACAGTCTCTGCAAAGGCACACCCCTTTCCGCCCCACAGGTCTCATCCTTGAAAGTGGTGTTTGTGGGGATGGTGAGTTTCTTCTTCCTCCTTCCTCTGTGCTTTCCAGGGCCTCCCAGACTCAGACACGGGGAGGGAGCTCTTTATCTGCATCCCGGACTACTGATCCAAATCCCTAAACATTTGTCTAGAGAACAGATAATCATTACCTTTTTAGAGGGTCAATACAGAAATGCATGCACCCAAAAGTGTTATGTAAACCAAATAAACAGACAAAAAAATGAATAAGGAGAAAAGGAGCATTTTTGAGGCTTGTTTCTTGGCTTCCAGAAAAGTATCGAATACCTCTCTCCTGAGTAGTTCCAGCCCGTGGTCATTCCACCATCAGGCTTCGAGGTGACCTCCTGAGAGAATAGAGAAGATCAACCCCCTCAGCAGAAGGCTCAGAGAACAGATCAGAAGGTAGAAAGAACCTAAGAGGTAGAGTACTGGGTAGAGTTTGTGAAATGTTGTTTGCCAGAAGTAACGTGACTCTCACCCTCGTGCTGTTTGCCGGAAGTGACGTCACTACTACACTCATGAACTCATAGTAGCTGTAGTTACCTGCCCAAGATGGCACAGCATCAAGCCATTTCAAACTTAGCATAGACAGGAGTGGAGCTCTCGAGGCTGCATCCCTTACCGAGGAGCGATTGGCTATTGATAGCCTCTGGAAACAGAAAGTAATTTGTTCTAAGGATGTGTTAGGTTTCTCCTAGTCAAAGGCATGCTCCCACATTCGTGCACATATGGGTGGTACTAAAACTTGAAGAGGGGAGAAGAACATGTTTGGTAGGATATGGGGGCGATTCGACGATGTAAATGAGGGTGTGTATGATTATTTCATTGCAAACATGGATAAGAAATTAAGAATAAAGCAAAAGGTTTAAAAAACATAAAGGAGGGAGAAGGGGAGAGTGAGAGGTGAAGAAAGGACTAGAGAATTTGAAGGAAGACTAGTGGACTCAGAACTAACGTTGGAGTCATTGTTGAGAACATTTAACAGTGACATTGTTGGTGGTGGTTCTAAAAAAAGATAAACCTACAATATAGGTCAAAGAAATTGAGGCTCCATGTAACTCCTATTACTTCTCCCTCCTCAGACTTCCACAATGAAGCCTCCCTCTCCTCACTGTCCCAGTTAACACCTATTCTGAAGTGGCAACCCAGAGTTTGAAACTGACCAGGGTGTTTGGGATAGAAGATACAAATGCAGGGCTCTCTGTTATCCTCTTAGACCATGGTGTCAATGACAAATCTCCATTCTTGGCTCCAAGGATCGTGTTTGTCTCCAATTATGTCACTCAAAATACACAGAAGTGGGTCAGCATTGGGAAGCAGGCTCAGACAGCAGGGAAGATGAATGATGGGCTGTGGAGGGGCTCAGTGTAGAACAGGAGTTCCTGCCCTTCCAAGAGGTCCAGGACTCTCTTGTCTCCCCTGTCAAAGTCGTGCCCCTCCAAGACTGGCTCCCCATTCTCTCTGAGTTCTGCTGTCTCTCTGGACCAGCCAACTCTGCTCTTATCACCCTCAGCCCTGAGGAAACCATCCCAACACTGTACCCATGTGCCTCTCCTGCACCTGTGCACACACATGCATTCTAACATGCATTTGCCTCACGCCGATGTCTCACACTCAGTCACAAACCTCACACACACGTGCTTGGAGTTCTTCTTAGTTCCTCACCTCACATACCCACAATCCCCTCCTCTCACACACACGTGCACTTGTATCTGCTCCCTTCACACTGAGTACCACAGACATCCTCCCTCGTGCTCCCACTTCCCATCCCACATTATGTCCCTGCTCGTACCCGCTCCCATACACGCTCTCCTTTCTGTCATTCATCCGGTCACTGTCAGTCATTCTCATTCAGTCAATCATCCATCCTTCATGTTCCCTCACTTCCAAGTTTTTCCTTCTTTGGAACAAAAGAATCCTATGCTAATCATACTTCACTGATAAAGAAGCATACCATGAATCCATGTGCTTGGAGCGAATGAAGGCACTGTAGCCTGTAGTCAGATCTACAGGGGACTTTTAACAGAGCACAGACAGTAAAAGGCGAAGCACAATGCAGTACTCTAGCCTCATTTGGAGCTTGCCAGAGACTTTTATCAATTTTCTTTAAACATTTTTTTGTATTGGGGTTGAGATTTTTAATATTCTTAATTTGTGTGTTATATACATCTGTATGCCGGTAAACTTGCCTTGGCACATGCGTAGAGGTCAAAGGACAATTTTAAAGAGTCAGTTCTCTTCTTCCACCTTTCTGTGGGCTCCAGAGAATGAACTCAGGTCCCCAGGCTTACAAGGCACTCTACCCACTGAGCCATCCCAGAGATTGGGAATTTTTCTGCGTGCGACCCAAAGTGAGAACAAAAGAGACATTTTAATAAACATGCTTCTGTAACCTGACAGGACTCTGAATGTTTCCCAAAAGCTTGAGGATGCCTCTTCCTGAAATTAACCGAGAAGCTCCAGGGAAAGGATAAAAGTAGAGAACAGAAGAGAAACCTCACCAAGATGCTGAAAGTTCCTAGGAATAAAATGACCCTCAACTGTCTTCTACAGCTGCAAGTTCCCCCACGCCTACCCAGCTGGAGATGGATGAAGTACCAGTGTGGCTCTCATCCCCATGCTTTGTCTTTGCTCTAAGTCTGACATCCTACAGTACCCTCTCCTATCCTAATTAGGCCATTTGTTAGCATACATTGTCGAGTCACAAGGCATGACCCTTATTCTTTACTCATTGTAAGCCCAGGGAGAGGCAGAAGGTAGGCTTCATCTGCTGGTTGAGATATGGGAGAATAGACGGTTGTATTCTCAACCCAAGGTCAGAGAAAGCAAACGTGTGCTCTGGGTGAAGGCTCACATCTTCTGGTGTGGTTTTCGCCATGCTAGCTCCTGCCTTAAATCTCTCTCCTGACAGCTCCCTCCTAAACACCCTGTCTGCATGTCGCTGCCCTCATCCCCTTTGCCATTTCATACATTTTGCTTGTTAGCAAGTCCTTGATGACCAAGGGAAGGATGGGATCCTCTCAGTGGCACCGAGGTATCGCCAGTATGGCCCTGTGCTCACAGCCACGTGTTGTGGAGCTCCCAGCACTGAGGGATGACATGAGCCTCCTTATACTTATCTTTATTTTTCTGTAATAAATCGTAGCTGGAACCTTGCCTAGTAGCACACGGTGAATCTATAAGAAGAAAAATGGCCCCATATGAGGTCTTCATTTGTCTTTCTGAAATGACATGTCTCAGCTGTCTGAAAGGCATAGGACTTTGTTCAAAATATCAAAGCAACTCGGTCCTCCATAGTCTCACTTCATGTTCATCAAACTGTCAGTGGGAGCACAGAGTCCCAGGAAGGACAGCAGATCAGCAGAATCCAAGGGACCTTAAAGACCATCAGTTCCTCCACGTGTGTTGCTCTCTGCGCCATGCCTTCCATTCTCTAGGAATGTAAAATATGTCTGAAGACTGCCCTCTTCCTCAAGGAGATGAAGTCCATGCATTGTAATTATGTAGGAACCATGCAGTAAGGAATCCCAAGGCCATTGCATTCAGGAGATTATTTCCTGTCTTCGTTGATTTCACCTTGCCTTTGATTTATACATCCACTATCTAAAAAGCTTGGAGGTTTCTGAGCTAAACTCTGATGACCACACCACAGAGCCTGAAGGATCGCCTGCCCCACTCATCACTGGTTCAGAAGTAGGTGCTGTGTTCTGTGCAAAGGCCGAGTGGAACACCCAGGCTACACTTGCTTAGGGTGGAGAGGATCCTGGCCAATCTGCAGATATGGGAGCATGCACTCGGATAACAAGGCCATGGGACCTGTAAAAGAAGAAAATGAGAAATGAGTGAGATGAAAACCCCTAAAGAAAACCATGGGCCCGCGTGACTGAAGCAGGAAGCAGGAGTCCATGCCTAGGTTCCCACTGTGCACACATATACACTCTGCTCTGAGGAACATGATGTGCATACGGACTATTTAGGCTACATTTTTCTATAGGCTTTTGGGTCTTCATATGTGATTCCAAGCAGATATTGACCCATGAATTTCTAGGCTTATTTTTAGCCTTAGTTAATAAACTTTATGGTTATCTGATAGGCTTGCCCCAAGTGCCTGAATCATTCTGCATGCTTGTTGTCTCAACTCCAGGCGCTGTTAACTTCTTTGGTCCCTGTGGTATGTAGCCACTGAAGCACCCCCCACCCCTACCCCATTCCCTCACCTTTTAAGAGTTTTTTCATGGGAGAGGTGAAGAAATGTCAGACTATAAACTAATTTTTATTGGCATCAAACATGAAAATTGACATTTTAAAGAAAATTTAAGTAGAAAACTAATTAAGTATCTAATTAAGTACTCAGAACTCCCAATTCATGTCTAGAATTAAAAGTCAGTCATCCTTAAACTTGTTCCTTATGCCAGAGCTGATAACCCAAGAGCCATTTTATGATAAAGAGTCAGGAGCCGTCAGTGGGGTCTAGATTCAGAAGAGGAAAACTCAGAAACATTGAGGAACCCAGTGTAGTAGTACATCTTCCTAATCGTAGCCAAAGCCTAGTAGTCATGCCTCAGTCAAAAATGTCCAATTCCTCAGTATTGAAGCATTTTGTTTTACTTTGACAAAACTGTCTTAAATCCTATGTTGTCCTATGCTTTTCCTGTGAAGAACAAGTATGTTCTCTGGTTGAAAAAAAAATCTCACCATCTTCCCCAATAGAATATTGAAAATGGAGCCTGGCTCTGTCTCTTCCTGCGGCCATTATTAGAACAGACCCATGCCTACTCCAGACTTGATGTCTTTGACTGTAAGTGTGAATAATCGTTATTTTCGACCATATAAAAATTTCTGTATTTGTTCTTAATGTGAAATTTTAGGCACTAATCTGGTCTGTGTCCCCCCTTGCATTCTGGAGGCAAACACAGCCACCAATATCCTCCTTCCTCTCCTTTACTCATTGCTCATAAAAACTTCACAGATAAATATAGGCTTTTTCTTTGTATCAAAGCACACACACACACACACACACACACACACACACACACACACACGAAAGAGAGAGAGAGAGAGAGAGAGAGATCAATTATTCGGTTGATTATCAAGAGTCAAATGAGATGAGACCCAGGAAAGAATTTGGTGCAAGGTAATCATCACACATCCAGGTAGATAATATTACTAGGTATTGTGGGATTTGGTTAATCTCTTTAGCATTAGGAGGTGGAGTGAAGGAATGAATAGAGGGATAGAGGAATGAGTTGATGGACACAGATGAGCTTAGGGACTGTTCCATCAAGTAGAGTTGTTCCAGATGCCTATTCAGGACTGGGTATAAATGGATGGAAGGTTCTTAGTGGGGCCCAGAGGCTGGACAAGAGTACTACATGCACAGTTACCCATGGAAATATGTAGACTGTCTTGCAGAGTGGCCAATCATAAACTGGGGGTGAGAAAAGAGAGAGGTCAGCATAAATTACCTCATTTTCAAATGAAACAAAGAAAGGTTGGGAAATGACTCATCATAGAGGCCCAACAACCTGAATTTGGTCCAGGGAGCCTACACAGTGGGAAGGAGAGAACCAACTCCCACAGATCATGTTGTTTTCTGACTTCCACGAAACCTCCCATTGAACACATATACATAGACACACAGATAGAAAATAAGTAAATGTAGTAAGAGAAACACATAAAATACAAAGAAGACCACAAACTGAGCCCATTTATTTAAGCAGTAAGGGTGAAATAAGGAAGGGCATGTGAGAAAATAGGGAATTTTTCCTCTAAGAGATTTGAAATTACATTCGAAGGAAGCAATGAAAAAAAGTTGCCAACACACTGAAGGTTGACAACAGGGACCTGCGTTCACCAGCCATGAGGGCTCCAGAACACAATTGGAAGTCAGGCTTCACTTTTATCCTCATACAGTCATAGACTAGAGCATCCTTCTGTGGTCTACCATAGGAAGACAGGGCTTTGTGTGTCTACAGCTAGAGCCATGTGGTAGAAGGCAGGTTTCTAGCTATCACTTTCCCTGCTAGCACATGGCTACACCACATTTTCCTTATTCATACACCTGTTGATGAGAATCTATGCTGACTTCATTATTAGTTACTGTGGATTTATAAGGCACATCATAGATGTTCAGGTATCTCTGTGGTATGTTGACTTAGAATCCTTCAGATACAAATCCAGGAGTGGCACAGCTGAATCATACAGCACTTCTACTTTTAGTTTCTTGAAGAATATCCACACTGATTTTCATAGTGTCTGTGCTAATTTACATACTCGCCAATGGTAGAATTCCACTTCCTGTGAATTCTTGACATTGGCCCTTATTTCCTTTCATGACAATATTAGTTCTGACTGGGGTGAGATAAATCTTAATGTAATTTTTAGTTGTATTTCCCTAATTGGTTAAAGATAGTGAACACTTTTTTCTTAAGTTTATTGATCATTTATAGTTCATCTTTTAAGAGTTGTCAGCTCATTCCAAAAGTTCATTTATTGATTGAGGTTTTGGGAGGCATTATTTGGGTGGTTCTCTTTTTTTAGTTCTTTTTGTATTCTAGACATTAATACTCTACTACATGCAACATTAGCAAAGACGTTCTCCAGTTAGATTGTATTTTCCCTCAGTTCTTTCCTTTGCTGTCTAGAGAGTTTTAAGTTAATATATTCTCCTTTATCAACTCTTGGTTATATTTCCTTTATATAGAGAGAGCTATTTTCAGAAAGTCTACACCTCTGTCTATCCACAACTTGAAGTAGGTCAGTTCCAGGGTTTCAGGTGTTCTGTTAAATATTCTTGATTCATTTTTGACTGATGTTCAAGCTTGCTCTGACCTAAGGGTTGAGTTTCATTCTTCTCTCTATGGATATAGTTTTCCCACCGACAGTTCTCAAAAAGGTTGCATGCTGTACAATTATATATTTTTTTCAAAAACCAGGTGACCGTAGCTGAGTGCTTTTTATTTCTGTTCCTCTATCCCCAGCTTTTAAAGTACGGACAGTGACCCCTGATTGAGTCCCATAGTGGAATCTGGAAATTGTAAACATTTGGTAATGGTGAAAGGTTTCTGAATGATCAATAGCCAGAAGTTAACTCAAATCAAGCATACAGTAGATGGAGGTCTTCGCAGTGTACACATGAGTGCAACACATGAGATTCCCCCATAGCATTGGCTCTGAGCCCACGTGTACTCTGTGGTGACTGAGACCCCATACAACATCAGGAACACTGCTGGAAACAGATTAGCACAGATAAGAGATCACTGTCTGTGAAGAAGACAGTGCTTTACTGTGTACACGAAGTGTTCTGTACTTGCAGAAACAGCCCCTTAACTGTGGAAAACATTTTAAGTATTTTCATACCCAGCATTCTTTACCACGTAAACATCAAAACTTGTTATCTTCGGATTGGATTGTATTACATTGTTTGGTGTTTTTAAAATGTTGTTTGAATTGCTGGTGACTCTGATTTTTAAAAAAATACTAGATTAATTTTGGTTTTTGGATCAGTATAGAATTTCCAATGATTTCTTAAATGACCCCGAGTACATTTCTGCAGTTGTGTTCTCTGTGTTAGATGAGGCAGTACTCCTAGCATTGATGATAAAATAAAATCATCAATCAGTTCTGCTATGTCCTGTTGCATAAATATTTGGTCAAGGTTTAATTTTTTTATATAAATACAGATCAGCGTCTCCATCTCATTAATATGAACACTTGCTTTCATATTTTACGCAACAGGACATTTGTATCATTCTAAAGAATTGGTTTAAAATATTTTTTTTATTTACTATCAGCAAATGTTCTATTTGCGTGTCTCTTCCATATGACTATGTACCCAAGGACATGTGGGGACATGGATAGGAAGTGGGGACTGCAAGAAGCTATGCTGTGCTCCCCGTTATTGTCTGTGTTCCTATTTCTGTTCAGTATCATGCTGGTTTCGTTACAGCGGATCAGCAATACAACTTCACATCTCTCAGCCTCTCCAGCAGAGCTCTTTCTGTTTGGTGTTGTTTGACTGAGTCTTTTGTGTTTCCACGAGAATCTGAGAATCAATGTTTCTACTTTGGCAAAACTTTTTATGGAATTCTGATGGGGATTGCATTGAGTTCGTACATCGGTTTTGGTATCAGCCATCTTTGTATTATTCATCGTACCAGTCCATGAGCATGGGGTGCCTGTTTTGTCCTCTGGTGTCTTCTTCAATTTCTTTATTTGTTGTTTTATCATTTTCATTGCAGAGACTCCTTTGCTTCTGTGGTTAGCTTTATCTGAAGTTTGTCTGTTTATTTAAAGCTAATGTGCATAGAGACATTTCCCCTGCTCTCTTCCTCAGGGTGTTCGTTATTGGTATATCATAAAGCATTTGTTTCTTTCATGTCTTTGTGTATATGGTGTGCATGTGTGAGTATATGTGTGCTCGATTGAATATGGGCACTGTGTGTTACCAGTGTGCATGCATATGTGTGCACATGTCTGTGGAGGCCAGAGGTTGATGATAAGCTGTTTTCCTCAACCTTATTGATCGAGGCAGGATCTCTCAAATGTATTTATTGCTTGTTGATGTGGGTATCCTGGCTAACCAACTCAACCCATGGATCTCTCTGTATCTCTGAGTGATGGAATCCTGGCAAATCAGCACACTATTTCTTCCGTATGTGTATTCTAAACCCCAGTCATCACGCTTACACAGCAGAGGCTTTAACCCTTTAAACTCTCTTACCAGCCTTCCTGATTTGTTTTGTGTTGAGCTCTAATCCTGTTTTGTTTTCTTTCTCAAAGTATTTTTTTTTTTTTTTGCTTTAAAGGTTTGTAGTGGGGTGTCTAGAATCTGTACGTGTACAAACATATCATTTCCAAATAATAATACTTTTATTTCTTCTGTTCCCATTTGAATCTGTTTTATTCTTTCTCTTCTAAGATTCTCGAGCTAAGAGTCTAAGCAATATATTGAATAGGAAAGGAGAAAATGGATATTTTTATTTCATTTCTGATGTTAATGGAAACGCCTTCAGTTTTCCCCACTTCTGTTGGCTATAGGTTTATTGAATATAGTTTTCATTGGGTGTGGAAGTGTATTCCTTCACTAATTATCATTTAGGGGTTTTGAATCATAGTCATCTTGGGCTTTGTCAAAGGTCTTTTCTGCATCTGCTGAGGTGATCATGTGATTTCTGTCTTGGAGTCAGAGTCTTGGATTTTCTGGTGTTTTTCTCAGCCTTGGCTTCCTCTTGCAGCTTCCTCCCCAATTCCTGTCTCTTTCACCACCCATCCTAGAATCAGAAGTCCCACCTATCCTCTCTGAAGCTCTTTTACTGGCAAGACAGAGAATAAATGAGGAACAACGTTCATACGAACTTGAGACAGGAGCTTCTAAGAGTAAACATGCCAAAGCCATGTCAGGATTGAAACAAGATACGAGGGCAGATAAATCAGCACTTGAATAACACAGGGATAACTTGTACACAGTGTTCAAAAACATTATGCCTCCAACATATTTATTTTTATTTTACATATATTGGTGCTTTGCCCACATAACTGTATGTGGACCACACAAGCCTGGTGGCTTAAAAAGCCAGACAAAGGCATTGGGTTCTCTTGAACTGGAGTTACAGATGGTCGTGAACTGCCACGTGGGTGCTGGAAACCCAGCCCATGTCCTCTAGAAGAGCAGCAATCGCTCGTAACAGCCAAGCCACCTCTCCAGTCTCACATGTACAAGTATTTTATTGCAAACTTAACTATTTTTATTAGAGAAATTGGCCTATTTTTTTTTTTGGTTAGGTCTTTGTCTGGTTCTGGTATTAGGGTAAGGTTGGCTGTGTAAAATGTTTCAGTAGTATTCTTTCCCTTCTATTTTATGGGACAGTTTGAGGAGCATTCTGGAAGATCTGGTAGAATAGACCTAGAATTCAAGCACTGAGTCCATCAGGGCTGAGGCTGCTCTGACATGGAAGGCTTTCCTTACTGTTCAGTCTTGTTGCTTGTTAGACATGTGTGTAAGTTGTTTATATTAGTATGTATCTAGAAAATTTTCCATTTTTTTGGTTAGAGTTTTAAATGCCTAGGAATATAAGTTTTTTCAAAATATACCCTAATGAGCTCCATAGATAATTTATGGTTGTGTCTCCCTTTCAACTCTTATTTTGTTGACAGAGATGTTCTCTTTAATTTGGCTAGTTTGGCTAAAGCTTGTCAAATGATCCATCTTTTCAATGAACCAAATCGTTTATACTGATTTCTTCCATTTTTAAAGTTACATTTCATCCATCTCTGTCTTTACCTTTATCCATATACTGACATGCATGCATTTGTATATACATACATACATATACAGATTTTTCCTTTGCTTTTGCTTGCTTTTCCCAAGACTTAAAGGTGCATCATTGAGTTATTTACTTTAGATCACTCTAACTTATTCATATAATCACCTATAGCCATAATTTTTACTTTTAGTACGCATTTTAAAGCATCTCACAGGTCCTAGTAAGTTGTGTCTTAATTTTCATTTGATTTTATGCATTTGCTTAAATTTCCCTCCTGGTTTTTCTCATGACCCTTCTATGATTTAGTTGTGCATTTTTCAGGCTCCGTGAGTCTTTATATTTCCTACAGTTTCTCTTGCTATTGATTTCCAATTTTGTTTCATCATGATCAGACAGAATATAAGAAATTGTTTCAATGTTCATGTATTCATTAAGAATACTTTGTGTCCTAAAGTATGGTCCACTTTACTGAGAAGTTCCCAGGATTCTACTGAAAAGAATGTATATCCTTCCAACTTGTGTGTGTCTTTGTTGACCTTCTGTTTGATGACCAGTCCACTATCTCGAGTGAGTAATTAAACAATATACTATTAGCGTGTTGAGGTCTGTCTGTACCTTACATTCTACAATGTTTGTTTATGAAATATGGAGCATCAATGTTGGGTAGGTATGTGTTTATAATTATTATCTTCTTTAATAGATTGATTTCCTTAAACGACATGAAATTACTTATTTATAATGATCTTGGTTTGAAATCCAATTTATATGATATTTGTATAATTAGCATACCTACTTGCTTGCCAATTCTATTTACTTGGAATATCGTTTCTTCATTGAGCTATTTTTCTTGGTCAGTAGTAAGTTTTATATAGGCAATATTAGGTGGGCTCTTGTTTTTTAATCTAGTCTCTACTTTGTAACTTTTAATTGGATAGTTGAGATAATTTACATTCTACTTTATTATTAAAATGAATATATTTACTCCTATTACTTCATTTTTTAAGATCTGTTATTTTCCTAATTCTCATTTATTTAGCTGTTATGATGAAATTTATTTTTTCCTCTGATCTCATAGTTGTGCTTATCTTTCTCTTTTCTGTGTATGATTCTTTCAGGTATCTTTTTGTAAAGCTTGCTTAGAGGTAATGAATTTTTCACTTTGTGTTTTCTTTCTCTTTCGATTGTGAAGGATAGCTTTTCTGAATACAGTAATTGGCATTGGCACTTGTTGTCTTTCAAAGCTTAAGCACATAATTCCATGTGAATTATGTGAATAGAGAAATCTGCTATTATTCTGATGAGTACGTTTTATGTATGAGTTGTAACTCTTTCAGCTTCAACAGTCTTTTGATATTGTTTTGTAAACTCAGTGTTTTCATTATAATGTGACATGGGGTTGCTCTTTCTGTTCCTTTAATTTTGGTGTCTATTTGTATCCGGATAACCATCTTTTCCCCTAGATATGAGAAAATTCTGCCATGATTTTATTGAATATTTCTATTGCTTTAACCTATACTTTTCCTTCTATATGCATAATTATTAAATTTAATTTTCTAAACTTTTTAATAGACCTTACAGGTTTCATTTTTACCTTGTATTTTTATTATGATATGAATTTTCTGATTCATCTATCTTATCTTCAAGCTCTGATATTATATGTAGGGAGTGGTTCTGATGCTAAGGTCCTGTTCCCCAATTGGTTCTTGATCAATCAATAAAGATGCTAAGGTCCAATTGCTGGGTGGAAGGAAAGAGGCAGGACTTTCAGGTCCATGCAGGCAGGCTAAGAGTCACAGGAAGAGAAAGAGGAATTTTTGCAGAGGGAGAAAAGGTGACCAGCCACGTGAGATCTCTGATGGAATGGTCCATCACAGGCTGCTTCTCCAAAAGGGAGATTAGAAACACAACTAAACTGAGGGCAGATTTGGGGTGTTGACTTGGACTAAAGGTAACTGAATAAATAAAGGTGAAGGCAGACTTAAGGTGCTGAGCTCAGAATATTGGGAAGGGCACACTAGTTGCAGGAGATTAGAAGAACTCAGCAAATAAGTCAATAAAGAAAGTTAAAAATGAGTTAATGTATGTGCGTGTTTCATTCACCATCCTGAGGGAACCTTGGTGGGGTTGGTAGTATGGTCTACCTGGAGTTTAAAGCGGGGTAATAAGAACTACATACTACAATTGTATCTTCTATTTACCTCATCCTACTGGTAAAATTTTCCATTAAATTTTAGTGTCACTTGCTGAGGGTTTTCTTACAAAAATTCACCAGTATCTATCTATTCACTGAATTCCCCCTTAATATCTTATGAATTTCTTATTTATCTAGCTGTTTACTTACATGCGTTTCAACTCATTTGAGACCTTGTAACCTTCCAGTTTGGTTGAACATGTTCACATTCATTCCGTTGAACTCTTGCCTGGAATTTCATGTAACTAATTTCTATTAGACTCTATTACTGTGGAACTGTTATGTTTTGAAGGAAGCATATGGCCTTGAATTTTTATGTTCTATTATTTTTGTTTATGTTTTCTTGTGTTTCTATATAAGACTTGTGCATCAGGGATTATGTTGTGGGCTGGATATTTCTACCCTTATCCTTCCACTGAAGTATTTACAATGTTCAAATGAGATTAAGTTGTAGTAGATTTGAAGTGTTATTCCTCTCCAATTCCCTAATGGCAACTTCATCTGATGCATAGGTTGTCATAAAAATACAATGACAACCAGTTAAAGCAAAATTTCCCTTCAATTGTAATAACTTTGGGGAAATAAAGATACAAAAGTAGTAAGGTACATACTAAAATATTAGTTGGTAACAGATAATAGGCTAAGACTAGTAATTTGTACTAAAGCAACAGAAAAAAATAGGAATAGGGAATAGAAGGATATAAGGGGAGGGGTAATAAAGAAAACAGGAGGACAATTGAGCAGCTCCAGCTAAAGGCAGAGTGAAAGGACAAAGAGGTAAAGAACTGCAATAACACAATCTCCAAGCAACTCCAGCACTTGGGAAGCAGAGGCAGCAAGAGTCCACACCTAGGTCTGTCATGTTTCCTTTGAAAGAGCCTGTCTCAAAATGGGTCAGCAAGAAGAGCATAGGACAAAGCAACCCATAAATCTAATTTCCCTTCTCTGAACATTTGGGTTGGTGTGTTTCAGTGAGTGTGGAGTCTGTTGGATATTGCATTGATCATGGTGTTCTTCGCCTTACAATCAGAATGTATGGGCCATGGGGCAGGCAAAGGTCATTATATTAGGAACAGGCTTATGCCGAGCCTTCCACTGGAGTTCCGCAGAGCCCATTCCTTTTAAGTTGTTGCCAATACTTGCCTTTCTTCTAGGGATCTAGGGAGATTCACTGCATGACTCAGACCAGATTTCCGCAGCTTGAAGTACTGCACAGGTCTAATCCAAAGCTTTGTCCCTCAGCAAAAGGTGTTCTTCAGGCCAGGACTTGGAAAATAATCCACTAACCCTTGCCCTGAGTTTCTGGAGGGGGTTATGTAGGGAACAGTCTTCATTCCTAGAGGTATTTAGTCACCAGCCGAGCATGGGTCTATTAGAAAGCAGTGTCTTGCTGATTCTCCAACGCTGGAAAGAGATTCTTTTAGCACATATATGGTGTGCGAACACCAAGCTCTTCTGTGTAATTGGATGACAAATCTGTTCAATGATGTACTTAGTGGCAGCTGTGCATGTTTTGTGTCTAGGGGTTTTGTTCTGTTTTGTTTTTCTTTATTCTCCATCTTTCTTTATTTTTGTTCCATGTACCACCACTCCTCCTGCTCCTTTTCTTGCTTTACCTCTCTTTCTACCCACTCCAGCCTTTTCCCTCTGGAGGCTTCCTTTGTGGTTCCTAATCTCTGAAGTTGCAGCCACTGTACAATGAAAGCAGGATGCTCTCCAAGTGGGATGAGCTACCCAGAATGGACTATCATCCTGTCCTGTTTTGCAGAGTTTATTTTCTTTTTTGTTACTGAAACTAGTTTTTTTTCCTATTCCTTGTTTATTCCCCTGAAGATTCTAGTTGTCTATTAGTGAGTGCTGTCCACTAACCCTGTCTTCTAAACAAAGCATGGTTTTGTAAACAAATATACAAATAATTGTTATTATTTAAAGTATTGTGTTTTTTATTACCCATTACATTTTCTATTAAATAATCAAAAGCATGCAACTGAGTACACAGTTCAATACCTATGCAGCCCAGGGGAGTATGCTCTTGTGTGAGAAACAGAAATTAGAAACCAACATACAGTATACCACTGGCTTTGCCCATTTGTTTAAGCTGTTGGTGTTTGGAGACAGGTTCTTTGAGGTATTGAAAATAATTATATTTTAGAATGATGCCTAGGGCTGCCTCTCTTGGCATATCCCAGCTGGATGTGACTGCTAAACTATGTACTCAGAGCTGTAAATATCAGCTAATATGTTATAGTGACGTGGGAGAGTGGCCTGATTGGGGATTTGGGAGGAGTATGAAGCAACACTCCATGGAATAAAGGCGTAAATACAATAGTACTACACAAGACCTTAACCTATACTTTCAGAGTTTGTGTGAATACTGAGAGATCCTGGAGAGTACAGGATGTTTCCTGGGCATGATACCCTAGCACTTTAAAAGATCTTGGCCTTCCTCAGTTGACAAGGAAGGGAGCAGAAACCATTTCCATGCACAGAGGAGGTAGACCCAGATCTAGTGGATCTGATCCCAGCAGAACAGGAGGCCTAATGAGTCCCAGTTCAAATCAATCAGCCTGGTGTTTTGTTTTTTGTTTTTTTTGTTCGTTTTTGTTTTTTAGTTTTTTAGTTTTTTTCCCCCTCTGGGACCAAGCATCAGGACACAGTGTTGCTGTCTTCACGTTGTGGTTAGATGTAAAGGTGCAGCCTGCCGCTGGTTCTCTTTGCTGTGGTTCTACCACTCTGGCAGAGGAGTAGGAGGGCTTAGGAAACTTGGTTGAGGCTCTTCCCACACTCTCCGTTGGGAGCAGGCAGAATGAAACCCTGCCTGTCTCAGGAAAGGTTAGGATCAGTTGGAGATATTCAAATATCAAAAGTGGTTTCTCTCACTTTGACATTTTTATTTTGAGGAAGATAAGGTTGCTGAAGATCTAACTCAGAGCCTCAGGTACACAAGTGCTGTACAGCAAAGCTCTACCTGCTGCTCAAAGGACTCTTTTCTCCTCTGAGACATGACATGCATGCATGAGTATGGGCTGGCCTCGGTTCTGGTTGCAAGATCCTTTCCCCCAGCTTGGTTTCTTATTTTCCTTTGAAGAGCCTTTCGGTCAGGTTTTAAGATCTTCAGAAATATAGATGTTTATGTTCAATATTCTAATTAAAAGTAAAGTAAAACAAACAACAAAACTAAGCGAATAAATCCACCAGAGCCTTAAGGGTCTTCCAACAGTGTTATCTAATTTCAATGAGAATGCACGTCTGTGGGCGCACCTCGCCTGATAGAACTACAGAAATCATAGGGCAGGTTGTGAGTGGCTCCTACACACCTCACAATGAGTTAGGTGATGCTTTTGCAGAGTGTGAAACTCAGGTGATCCACCATCAGTGGAATTGGGTGTCCAGAGAAGAAAGCATGGACTTAATAAATGTGCAACTGAAAATTATATGGAGCATGATGAAGAAGAGAATGTGAATCAGAGCACTTTGATACACTTTGTAAAATTGCCTTAACTGTTTTTAATCTGTTAGTCTGGGTTGTTCGGACTAATGCTTCAACTACTTCCTTTCTAAGGCCTAATTCTTAGATTTCCACCTTAAAACATAACCTGTGAATGAGTTGTAACTAGCATATAAGTTATTTACTGTCACATGACAGTAGCTGCTTTATTAACTATGTGGTAATGTGGGCAGAGCTTCTTTTAATTATTTACCAAACTATACATGGTCTCTTAAATTGAGACTCTTACAACACATAGACCTTTGCTTTACTTTTTCTTGTGATTTTCCCCCATCAAGTGACATTCTCTCAAGGGAAGCTTGGTCACACTATCTTTACATATCTAATATCCCTAAATACAGTGGGTTTTATGGGATAAAGAGAATAAGAATTTTATGCACATTATTGGTTATTCTGAGGAAATCTGGATTTTCTTTAACTAGGACTATTCACACAAAGGAAATGAATGTTGACCATTAAGATACTATCATTTATGCAATGAAAAGGTAATTATCTACTTCTCCTTGCTGCGACTATTTTATCCACAAGCAGATTTTAAAAAGAGAGTTTGAAAATGACTTCCTATGTGGGCAAAGGGCTCCAGCAGATTTCAATCCACCTACCTTATCTGGCTGAGCGCCACAATCATCCAATTGTTCCTGTATACCATGACATCAATTCCTTTACCTTTGCACAAAGGCCAGGCCTTACCTCATCCCTACGCAGTCCACCTTCCATCAGCTAGGATTCCTTTTCAGGAGAGAAGAATGGACTATAACGTGATGTTAAAGTTTCGGAATGATTGAAAAGGTAGGTAAGAATGTAAGACCAACATCTCAAGCCTGATTCTCATTTTTTCTCCTTTTTTATGACTATAAAATCTTGGTTGAGGGTGCCATCTTGCCTCTTTCTTCATCCACCTAGATTTTCACTGTCACCTTCTCATGCCTGGATTCTTGGACTCTGAGCTGATCATCCTTTCTCACCCATCTTAAAGGAAAGGAAAGGCTGGGGGGGCCTTGTTTTTAGACAATGAAAAAGTATACTTTATCTGATGTATCAAAGACACTGTCATTTTAATATGCAGTTAACATTCACAAATGTTAAAAACAGTTTGTTTTTACATTTCTTATTTTTTAGATCATCATAATAATTATAATAATATAATAAATCATATTATAGTAATATAATTTCAACATTTCCCTTTCCAAACCCTCCCCTCCAAACCCTCACATATATTCCTCCTCTCTTCTTCAGATTTATTGCCTCCTGTTTTCACTAAGTTATCGAATACATGTATGTACATGTACATGTGCATATATATATATATATATAAAATTTAACTTGTTTAGTCCTTATAATAATGTATGTATTCAGAGCCGACCATTTAGTATTGGACAGCCAATTACTGTGTTCTTCCTCAGGGAAGATCAACTCTCCCACTTTCCAGTTGCCTACGGTTTATGCGTAGGGCTCAAATCTTGTGGGGTTTTCCTTATCTACTTTAGCATGTTCTTTGCTGCCCTTGTTCAGCTCATATAAGGGTTATCATGTTGATGAGACCCTCTAGATGTAGCTTCTGACCATTCCTAGAAGACGCAACTTCATGACAAAATTCCTGATCGTCTGGTTTCTACAGTCTTTTTGCCTGCACTTCCACAATTTTCCCTGTGCCTTAGGTGTAGGATTGTTTTGAAGCTATATCCATTGGGACTGGGCTCCATAACTCTGCATTTTAACTGGTTGTGGTATTAGTGGTCTCCATTTGTTGTAAAGAGAAGCATCCTTGGTGAAGAGTAAAGTCTACACTTACGTAAGGATAAGTGTTTGTATTCTTAGCCCAAGTTTTCATAAATATCATAGCTACTGGATATTTACAGCACATGTCCATTTGGACAGAGCACCTTTCAAATGGTTAGTAGCCACTTGTGTCTGGTTAGTTCTTTGCTAGACAGTACAGGCTTGTAGGCATCAGTTGCCTAGCAGCCACCAGCTACAGAAGTGTGGATTGAAGGCTGCACAGAGAACTGATGGAGTTCTGTGCCAAAAATGTAAGTCACTCTGCCAGGAAAGAACTTCCATATTTCTGTGGTAGAACTATCAAGAGTTGGGTTCAAATATACCCATTTCCGAGGTTACTGTATCAACTCTGCCTGGGTTTTCCATCTGAGAGATGCAAAGTCATCGCCTGGTACAGAATGAATCTGTGTAACCTGGTAATACTTTCAAGTGGCCTTAGAGAAATTCAATCTTTCCAGTGCTCCATTATTCAACTAGCGTTGGCATTAATTTTCAGTAAATTTAGAAAAATACAGGCTTGCGAGGTAGTCCAGCAGGTAAGGAAGGATACTGCTCTAGCAGAAGACTTGAGTTCAGTTTCTAACATGCATACTGGTCAGCTCGCAATCTCAGCACAAGAGGATCTTGTGCCTTTAGCCTCTTAGGGTGAACACTTGCACATACCCACATATACATACATACATATATACATACATAAATATATACATACACTCACAAAATTAAAAATTTTAAAAAGAAGAAGTATAAAGATATTAAAAAATACTAATCAGGTTTCTCAATAAATAGGTGTTGGGTTAAAGACCAAATTAAACATTAGTTTGCTGCCAGTTCTCTGTTGCAAAAAATATCGCTAGCTTCAGGTTCCAGAGCCCATGTTCATTTGCATGCTGGTATTCTGTTGAAATGGCTTTCACAATTCAAAAGAATAAATTTTATCTCAGTCCAAGGTCATTATTTGCATTGGATTATAATATAAATCCCTTTGCCTTCAATAATAGGGCTAATTTATTGCACTGTGCACAATGAACTCTACTTCGGTTCTTAGGAGGTATAAGGTATCTGGTTGAGACTGCAGATGGTGAATTTTTTTAAAAGTATCTCATTAATATGTGATCCAAATGCAACAAAATGCCTTCCAAGGGCATACATCCGTAAACTTTGGTACATTCAGAGTTGTGCAACTGTCGACACTACCTAACTTCCAAATATTTTTATTACCCCAGAAAAACTGCCCAACAGCAGTCACTCCATGCCACCCCTCCCCAGCCCTAAGTAGCTACATTGCATCTGGAACAAGAACTTCCATGCAAAGCTTGAAATTTTTGTAATTAAAGTAGGCAGTGGACAATTAGTGTTGCTCTTTATTGTCTGCAAACCACGTGCTTCTTCATCTGCTCTGTAAGCATCTATTGGATGGCGTTGGTGTGTCAGAGCAGAAGAGCACAGATAGTTTTGTCTGTGCAGTGTGCTCAGAGTGCATAGGCTGCATCTCATTTGTTTGCTTGGTGGCTGTAAAATCAGACACAGCACCATTTTGCGTGACGTTTATTTTAAGTTACTAAAATATCATCTGCTATCCCTGACCCCAAAAACTATGAAACAAATTTTCCCCGGGGATGTGCAATGAGGCCTGTGGCTTCCAGGTTTACCCAGATAGACTTTTCCTTCCACAGCACAGACTCCGGAGTGTATAGACTCACTTCTGTCTCACATTCTGTCTCTAATCCTGTCCTATTTTCTATTCTCTATTCTGTTTTAGTCCTTCCTGAAATCAACCTGGGCATGCCCTTGACTACCCTTCCTCATTCTTACAACATAAACCTCTGTCAGGTGGTCCATACTATCATCACAGCACACCCATAACATTATTTCTACTATTGGTTCCTGTCATATGAATGCTTTGGTAAAGGTTTACCTAGTAGAAAATTGAGAGTCCATTGTAGCTTCCAGATCCTGATTTGTTTTTTCTTCACTGTACATGGATTATATCATCTGATAATTATGTTTTATTTTTATATCACCTTCCCCAAATAAGTGATGACTCCTTAAGAATAGAGAGGAACACTCCTCCATTGTCAGTGCATTTGCAGACTGGTATAACCATTCTGGAAATCAGTCTGGAGGTTCCTCAGAAAATTGGACATTGCACCACCTGAGGACCCAACTATACTGCTCTTGGGCATATACCCAAAGGATGCTTCAACATACAACAAAGACACATGCTCTACTGTGTTCATAGCAGCCTTATTTATAATAGTCAGAAGCTGGAAAGAACCCAGATACCCTTCAACAGAGGAATGGATACAGAAAATGTGGTACATCTACACGATGGAGTCCTACTCAGCTATCAAAAACAATGACTTCATGAATTTCATAGGCAAATGGAATGAACTAGAAAATATCACCCTGAGTGAGATAACCCAATCACAGAAAAACGTGCATGGTATGCATGCACTCATTGATAAGTGGATATTAGCCCCAATGCTGGAATTACCCAAGATGCATGGACCACATGAGATTAAAGAAGGATGACCAAAATGAGGATGCTTCACTCCTTCTTTAAAAGGAGAGCAAGAGGGGGTTGGGGATTTAGCTCAGTGGTAGAGCACTTGCCTAGCAAGCGCAAGGCCCTGGGTTTGGTCCTCAGCTCTGGAAAAATAAAAAAATTTAAAAAAAAAGAATTAAAAAAAAGAACATTCATAAAAGGAGAGCAAGAATACCCTTGGGAGGGAATTGGGAGGCAAAGGTTAGAACAGAGACTGAAGGAATGGTCATTTAGAGCCTGCCCCACATGTGGCCCATACATATACAGCCACCAAACTAGATAAGATTGATGAAGCTAAGAAGTGCAGGCTGACAGGAACCAAATGTAGATCTCTCCTGAGAGACACAGCCAGAATACGGCAAATATGTAGGTGAATGCCAGCAGCAAACCACTGAACTGAGAACGGAATCAGAGAAAGGACTGAAAGAGCTTGAAGGGGCTTGAGACCCCATATGAACAACAATGCCTACCAACCAGAGCTTCCAGGGACTAAGCCACTACCCAAAGACTATACATGGACTGACCTTGGACTCCAACTGCATAGGTAGCAATGAATAGACTAGTGGAAGGGGAAGTCCTTGGTCCTGCCAAGGCTGGACCCCCAGTGAACAGGATTGTTTGGGGGAGGGCGGTAATGGGGGATGGATGGGGAGAGGAACACCCATACAGAAGGGGAGGGGGAGGGGTTAGGGAAATGTTGGCCTGGAACCCAGGAAAGGGAATAACATTTGAAATGTAAATAAGAAATACTCAAGTTAATAAAGATGGAAAAAAAAAAGAATAGAGACCTCATGGGGTTGGGAATATAGCTCAGTATCTTCCTTGTAAAGGCCTTGACTAGCATGCATAAGGCCCTAGGCTTGAGTCCCTGTGCTGGAAGAAAGAAAATAAGAGACCACAGAGGTACTGTCTCTGTTTCTGTCTCTGTCCCTGCCAGCACAGCCCAGCACATCCCAGCCCAGCCCCTCTGACTATAGTATGATCCTTTGCCATAAAAGCATAATGATTAAAACCAGTATAGCTGACAGGTATTAATCACCTTTTTCTAATGACTTTATTCCACTCATTTTTAATTAAAATATACTAGTTTTCCTGTTTCTATTTTCTTTCTCTAAATCCTCCCATCCCTTTCTCCTGTTCAAATTCCTAGTTTTTTTAAATTGGTGTGTGTGTGTCTGTGTGTGTCTGTGTGTGCGCATGTCTGTGTGTGTGTGATAAATATATAAATAGAACCTGTTGAGTTTGTTTAGTATTGTTATATGTGTATGATTTTTAGAGCTGACTACTTGGTATGAGACAATCCATTTGTGGCTCATCCTCAGGAAAGACTTCTTCTGCTTTCAGTCACCCTTACTTGTCTGTAGTTCTTTGTCTAGGGAGAGACCCATGCGATTTCCTCTCCTATGGTAGTATATCTATTGGTGTTTTCCTTGCTCAGATATCTTGTCCAGGTATCATGGGCGAAGTTTTCCTGGCATTGCTAGGAGACACAATCTCACATCAGATTGTCTGGTTCTCTGGCTCTTAAAATCTTTCCAGCCAGTCTTCCAAGATGCTCCAAGGATGTACAGGACTTGTGTTTTCAATTTATTCACTGGGATCAGTACACTAGGATCAGTTGTTCTCTGTGCTTTGGCCAGTTGGGGTTTTGTGGTGGATCCTGCTTGCTGCAAAGCAAAGCTTTTGGTTGGGAGGGTTGGGGGGGTTGGAAGGGTTGGGAGGGTTGGGGGTGTTAGGAGGGTTAAGGGTACATCGTTGTGGATATAAGGACAAGCATCTAGAATGTATTTAGCAATAATGCTTGTTTATTAAAATGGAAATAGTAGATTCTCCTCCATGAACCATGACCTCACTAACCCCGAGGCAGCTGGCTAGGTTTCCAGTACCAGTCATAACTTCTCTCCTGTTGAGTGAGTCTGAAGTTCAATTAGATAACTGTTGGTTAATGTCAAAACTCGAGTGACGCTGCTCCATTTTGACACTGTTTCACAGTACTGGAGAACTGGCTTCCTGCAGCAGATGTTGTTCTGTAGTCTTTCTACTCTCCGCTGCTGAATTTCTCTCTTCTTTGGGCTCTGACTTTGTGACTGGCTCTGTAGAAACATGCTTCAATCTCACTCCTCCTGTGTTCTCATATCATCTTTTCATTTCTGTCATCACATTAAATATATACATTAAGAGATGCTAGTTCCGCCATCTCCTTCTCTGGGCTGTGGACTTCCATAGGCTGTGTACCATTTCATGGGTAGGATAGAACCTTGGATAGAACCTTGCATACTACCTGGTCCATAGCAGGCCATTCATCAACATTTATTTCATAAATTAACCAACAAACAAAACCACAGTGTTCTAGAAGCTTTCTGACTACTTGTAAACACAACATTTTTGAACCGCTGAAGCAGGAAGCTAACACCATTTAGGTGCTAATCACATAAATTGGACAATCTGTAAACCAACAAGCTTTAGGGACCCACGCAGCGTGGAGCTGACAAAAGAAAATCTTTAAGTATAAGTCAGCTACCACCACACAACTACATAGAGATTGGGTTTATTTTGCCCCTCTTTCAGAAGTTAAAGGAGACATCACTCACACTGCCCAGAGACACTTCATGCTATGCTCTCTAGGTCCCCAATCCTCCCATTTCCTGTAATAGTCTGCAGCCTGTCACTCTTTGCCCTCATGTCCCTTTCTCACATCAGGCTGTACCTACTTCCTGGATATCTCCATATCTCCCAGTCCTTACCATCAATACGCGTGCACGTGCGCATGCACGCACGCACGTACACACGCACGCACGTACGCACGCACGTACGCAGACACACAAACACACAGCCTTGCTTGTGTCTCCTCCTCCCAGTTTCACACATTTCCCCAAATGTGTACCATAAATAAAAGCCTCAAATCAACCCACATGCCAGACACTCCTTCCCTTCAGGAAGTAGCCGGGCAAAGGGAGGGCTGCACGGAGGAGCTATGGACAGTACTGTGATTTAAAAATGAATACACCGAGACTAGGAAACAGAATATCCCCGCTTGGAGTTAGCCAGGAGCCTCGCTGTCTGTCAGGTCATGCCCTGGCACTGTGTATGCATGGCAAGGAGCACATGGAAACTATGGGTGACCATTAAGCCTGGGATAAAGCAGGAGCTGGATGAGGAGTCACTCCTGGGGCATGGTGCTTTAGACCCCCTTTTGTGGGAGTTTCGTTTTCTGATGAAGTATAATCGATGTCCCGTATACACAGACATCCTACCTAAGCAGACCTCACCTTTGTTTCTTTCTCTTCACATGGACAGTTGTGCTCCTGACACCAACCTCACCCTTCAAGGCTTCTTGCCCACCTGTCCAGAAAGTCTAAGGATGCAATGTCTTGCGTTACAGAGCTTGAACTTCCCATCTGGGTGCTGAAGCGTGGTGCTTATGGCAACACAGCATCTCTGTCTTGGTTAGGGTCCCACGAGGAGAAAATGAATATTTAAACAAATTATTTTCGCTTAATACAAGGAACCTGCTAGACTGACGTGGTGATTGTATACCTGAGACGCCAAACAGTGGCAGCGATGCAAGCTAGAAGAAGGGGAAGCAGAGAATGGAAGCAGAGATAACAGGTTACTGGGGTTCTGGCAGTGTTCTTCATAGGCCTATCCTGAGGAAGCTGGTACCCCAGAGGTGGAACTGCTACTAACAGAGAACCCGAGTAGAACCACATGAGGAAGGCTTCCACCTTTGTTCCCACAGCAGTCACTTCGGACTTTGCAGTAGTAGCCTCTGTGGGGTATAGACAAAGAGACATGAATGGTGTGGGTAGGAGAAAAAGGGTCCCTTTAACCCAGAGGGAGGAAGGGACACTAAAAGAACAGGTCTGATACACATAGGCTATGGTATGCATGGTCTGTTGGATATTACTAATGCTACAGCCAAGACACTTTGGCATCATGGTGCAGAGCTGGCTTGGCCATATGTTCATGTTGAGATGGACATCTAACATGGACGGAGAGTAAAGACTAGGAGAGGGAAATGCCTAGCAAACTCCCATCCCCAGGCACAAGGTTACACCACTGAACAGTCACTATAACCTGAAGAATTGTAAGGAAGTGGATACGCACTGGTTTAGTAACTTGCTGAAAGCCCCCTTTAAAGACTAGAAAAACTTTTGTGTCATATTCTCAAAGGTCTTCATAAACACATATATGCATTGAGTCCTAGATTAGGATGACCACTGAATATTAAGAGAGAATTTTTTTAAAAAGATATTGACAATATCAGCGGTGTCCTAAGACATATGTTTTGCACACTATGTAGCATGACAAACATATTCAGTGAGTATAATGGATAAAATGTTACCATAAAAACCAAGTTGTTTTCCTTTTAAAGAATGGATGGTAATGGTGTAGCATATAGAGTAAGGTCTCAGGAATGCAGCAAACCCTGTTTGAGTCTTTTTCTTAAGTAATGGATTTCTCCTTTCCTAACTAAGAACTTCATGGAGAGCATGGGGCTAGAATAGCAGACTTGAGTTATGTACATTAAAAACAAAACACAGCTTTTTCCTTCCATATACTCTGTAATGATGTCATTCAGCAGAAAGGTGTGTTTGTGTGTGTGTGTGTGTGTGTGTGTGTGTGTGTGCGCTCGCGCGCACGCTGACTTAATAAAACTCTTTAAAAAGATAACATCAAGTTCTGAAAGAACTAATTATCAATAGAATAGCTTAGTAGTATCACATTCAGCAAATTCAATGCTCACCACTAGTATAAAATATAAAGCACTTATCAGAATTTGTATAGCTAATAAAAAAACAGGAAAGCCACAATGCCCAGGGTATATTATAAGAGTGGTGGAACATTTTTAATGGAAGATTTCTTAATTTTATTAGTAATAATCTTCTCTCTCTCAGCCCTTGGGTTTCCCAAGATACACATAGCTGAGTTAAAAGCACAATCACTGGAATTCAGAATGTTATGAGGAGTGTTACAGGTGAGCTGTTCTCTCTCTAGTCATTTCTAACGTATTTAGCTCTATTTGTTTATGTCAGTAGATGCTGCTCTTTCCATGACAAAAAGTACTCAAGCATTCACAATGGTTGGCATGTATGTACCAAGAAACTGATGAAAGAGCACTCAGACCTGTGAATTACCATGTCAAGTCTGTTGTAAATTCTACATTCCCATCACAATTCTTCCGTAGACATCTTTAGGCATATGAATATATCTATGCTTTATGGGCATTCAAATCAAGTTTTATATTTGCTGAAACCACTCAAGTAATTATATGAAAGTAAGAGTCTTCTCTGGACAATGAAACTGTCACGAATTAGTTTAGGCCTCTACTCACGACTGCAGATTCATGAGCATAAAAAAGGGATAAATGAGATGCTTTTAAAACAATGTAGATTGATGCATACCTGAGTCTGAGGTGCAGTGTGACTCAACACATTTACTCCATGTACTGAAGGATTGCATGAGAATAATTAGTATTTGTTCCAGCTATGACACCTTTCTAAAGAAGGAATAAAATTGCTCCCAAGTCATTTACTAGCATCTGCCTTCAGTGTGTGTGTGTGTGTGTGTGTGTGTGTGTGTGTGTGTGTGTGTGTTTAACACCCATCAAAAGAGCAAAGGCATATGAAAGCTGCAAAAGGGAATATATTGCTAATACATTGTAATATAGTACAACATATCTATTGCATGGCGAGTCACTTGGAAATGCACATCCCACTATGAGAGAGTTATAGCAGACTCTTGTCTTAGTGGGGATCTTGGCAGTGGTTCAGATGAATCCTGCTTTCTCTTCTGTGGGGACCCAGGTCCCAGTTATCAGCACGTCTCCTAGGTTCTGCTACTGCCTGCATCCTGTTCTTAAGATGATACCCAATCCATTCTTCATAGACGTGTGTTAGATGAGGTGGAATGTAAAACTTATTCATACAGTTCTTGATTCACATGATCCAAATTATTCTTGTGTGCTCGTGTATGTGTGTGTGTGTGTGTGTGTGTGTGTGTGTGTGGTATGTGTGGTGTGTGTGGTATGTGGTGTGTGTGTGTGTGTGTGTGTGTGTGTGTGTGTGTGTGTGTGTGTGTGTGTGTGTGTAGGTGCACTTACCCCTCTGAGCACAGGTAGAGGGCAGAAGTTGATATCAGCTCTCTTCTTGTAGACTTCTCACCTTGTCTTTTGGGATTCTTTTTAGATTCTTTGATGAACCCAGACCTCACTGTTTCATCTAGACTGGTCAGAAAGCCTGAGATACCCACCTGTTTCTCTACCTGTCTCTTCCTACACATGGGATTACAAGTGTGAACCCCACTGACCAGCTTTTCCATGGGTCCTGTAGATCCCAGCACCGGCTTCCATTCCCATGCATTGAGCCATCTTCCCAGTCCCTGAATAAGTCACTCTTAACCATTTCCACTTTTAGTGTTTCCTCTTTAAGTTATATTTATTGTGACTGAAGTGTTCCTGAACTTGCTTTTTGCAAAATTATAGACCAAAAGGATGAGTCGCTGATTAGAGGTTCAGCGTTTGCAAAAGTCTTAGACTGGATGACCTCTGTGATCTTTCTGCTGTACTCTCTTCTCACTGGGGCAGCAGCACTTGGGAGCTTAATGGGCAGGGTGAGTCACATAAAGCCAGTTGTCTCTGCTGGCATCGATTTCCTCCGTGAATCAGCCATTCAAGGGATCTGGGTTTCTCTGCGAATTGGCTTTTAAATAATGAGCAGCAATCATTTATTTACCACTTACAGGTCCTTGGGGAAACGACTGAAGATGAAGTATTGTGTAATAACCATAATGTATTTGCTATCTAATAGTCAAATATAACCCCTCCTTCGGGTCAGTGTGGTTCGAAAAGCTGGACGTGATCTTTGTAGCAAATTAAGTTTCCAGTGCTTGGGTTCAGTTCTGCTGATACAGAGTGATCAGGTGGATGGATTTTTATTCTGTCCCTTCTATCTCCAAGTCCTAGCAGAGGTCACCTCTCTGGTCATCTTGTCTGGCCATCAGTGAGATTGGCGAGGCTAGCAAAGTAGATAGCTCTCCCATGTGGCGCTTTATTAAGTAAGAAATAAAGAACGCAATTTATATGGAGATCCTGTTTGGACTGAGCACTCTGTCTCTTATCCTCAGAATTTTGACCAGTTATATATGTCTGCACTGTCTGCTGTCCACTGCAAATGAAACTTCTAGAGCAAGGTTGAAAGCAACCAAAGTCTATGAGCGCAAGCTAAATATTTAGACGGCAACTAGGCAGCATAGGCATTTAGCAAACCAACACTAGCAGGTTCAACCCTAGAGCATAAGCCCAGCCATGGGCTTTTGACCAATGATGGTTACAGTACCAGGCATACAGTTCCTTCCCGAGATGAGGCTCAAATCGAATCAGGAAGTGGTTACTTTTCTCTTACCAGCTATGCCATTATTGTACCAGTGAGCACGTCTTGCCTGGCAGGTTCCTGTGCTAAATGAGGTCCCTTGGGCACAAGGCAGGTATCATTGTCATCCAGACAGTCTCTAAATGTATGGTCAGCTTTCTGCTACCTTACTGAAAATTCAACAGAGGTGCATCCCTTCATGTTTTCTTCAGGTATTCATCTTTCCTCTCTCATTTTATTCCTCCATATTACCCACCCCCTTCGGTCCATCAATATAATATTGTCACTGTGTTCAAGGGGAAAAGATGAGCTAAGTGAAATGTAGGAGTTCCAAATGGCTAAATTAGACTGTCGAATACAAGTACACGTATTTACAAAAGCTTTGTTTAGTTCCTTGACGGCTATAGTGTTTAACTATATTTTACGAGCATAAAGGAAGATATAACTGAATGTTCAGGGTTCTACTTTAAATTCTTATTTGCTTTTTTACTCATCCAATTTAATTTTGTAATAAAAATATAATCATATTTACCCATCTCTCCAACTCTCCTTATCTGCCCTCCCCCTCAAAATTCATGTTATTTCCTTAATTATGATTGTTATACATTTATAGATATATTATATGAATATACACACACATGTATGTACACACATATAAATACAGCCTTTTGGGTATGTTTAGTGTTACACACACACACACACACACACACACACACACACACGCACACATTAAACAGAAGCTTTGTTTAATTCCTTGATGGCTATAGTGTTTATTTTATGAGCATAGAGGAAAACATAACTGAATACATAGGGGTGTGTGTGTGTGTGTGGGGGTGAGAGAGAGAGGGGGGGGGATTTTGAGGCTGAGTACTTGTTATTGGAAAACAAATTAGGGGCATCTCCCTGAGAAAAGTTAATTTTCCCTTTCTTGGCATAACTATGTTCCCATATTCTTTGTATAGTTGCAGGGATCTGTGAGATTTCCCTCTTTCCATGTTAGCATGTCCATTGGCGCCATGATTGTTCAGGTATAATTTAGGACTCATACTGATGAGGTATCACAGGGGGAGCTTCCCCGTCATTCTAGAAGACACAATACAACAACAGACTTCCTGCTCCCCTGACCCACTCAGAAGGGCTAAGACCAACAAAACAAATGACCAAAAGTGCTAGACGTTGAGTCCTCCATTCACTGTTGGTGCAATTGCAGCCACTCTAAAAATCAATGTGGACAATTGAAGTGAAAACTTAAGAATTCTTTGGGAAATCAGTTGTGTTGGATGGGGTTTTGCTGGAGCAAACAAGTAAAGGAGCATTTTTCTGAAGTGGAACAGGTGAAAAGCTAAGGCAGACTCCTGAAGGTTGAAGCAGACACAGGAGAAAGAATGTTCT
This sequence comes from Rattus rattus, assembly GCF_011064425.1. Taxonomy (NCBI): domain Eukaryota; kingdom Metazoa; phylum Chordata; class Mammalia; order Rodentia; family Muridae; genus Rattus; species Rattus rattus. The sequence continues at coordinate 134,112,645 of NC_046154.1, read as the reverse complement.
GCTAAAGCAAACACGTGAAAGGACACATGATAAAGGATTCTTTTTGCTAGCGGCATGCATGTGTTGGTCTGCCCTACATTACGTAGTTGAGCTGCATTTGTTGGGACTCTATAGAAAGAAATGTGCCAAGAATCTTCTAGTGGTATGCTATAGATTCTCGCCACTTCCGTGGACTCAGGCTAATTGGCAGAGTGATGTCAGCTGGGTCAGGCCCACGTGCTGAGGTAAGACCCATGGAGGACACGTGGTGTTTGGACAGTATATAAAAAGGACTCAGTGGACAGTGACAGGGCCTGAGCTTGCTGGTACAGCTAGCTGTGCAATGCTTGTTCTTCTCAAGTCTTCACTGATCCTCACTTTGCTGAGAGAGGCACAGTCAACACTTCCCCTGGCATTCCTCTGACTCCCTCTTGCTGACTCATGCCAAGGCTGAGGCCTGGCTGTCTCTGCTAGGTCATGCTACCCCTGCTGATTCATGCTTGCTATCCCAACTCTGTCAAACTGGACTGCTGATGCATCCATGAAGAGTTTGTGATGAATTGAGCTGCTGCAGCTAACTTGAGAACTGAACTTCTGATTCCCAGACAATAGATTGGATTTGCTCCAAAGAACCTTTCTAAACAGGTCCACTTTCCCTTGTATCCTTTCTTTTCCACTTCAGGGCTATAAGGGAGGTTAAAGGATTTAAGAACCATCATTAGAAATAGGTTTTGAAGAAAATTAAAGATATAAACACTCCTCAAAAACCTAAGAATCAATATACTATGTGGTCCAGCTATACAACTCCTTGGCATATGCCTGAAGGATTGAGCCTTTTATTCCACAGATACTTTCTCAGCCATGTTCATTGCTGCTCCACTCACAACAGCTAGAAAACAGAAACAAACAGAAGGTCCTCTAACTAATAAATGGATAATGAAAAAATGTGGTAGGAAAAATGAAATCTTAACTACTGCGTGCAAATGAACGAAACTATATTGGGTGAAGTAACTCAACGCAGAAAGACAACACCACATATTCCCTTTCATGTGTGGTCCCCAGCACCAAATCTTTAAATGTAATCCATAACCTGTGGTATCAACAGAAACCAAGAAAGTAAGAAGTGATAATGGTGGAAGGAGAAAGTGAACGAGCATGCATGCTAGAGAGGAAATAGCAGGATACCAGTGATAAGAAGGAGAAAGTAAGAAAAAGGGTGAGAATTTAACTGAAGAGAAGGAAGAAGGTAAAAGACAAAAGGAGAGAAGGAGAAAGGATAAATAATAGTAAGGGTGTATATGAATAAGTGTGCACATACATTTTTTCCAGTGGCTGATTATATTCCCTTTACAAGAACAATAGAATATCTAGCAGAAACCACAGTGTTAGACAAGAGAAGCTTCCTTCCAAGTTGTTGGTCACTATTATAGGTTATAGGTTACTATCGCTACCTTTGTTGTCTCCTGCAAGTTGAAGGTAAGTCTTTATGGATGAAGACACTATGCATTTTGGACACAGGACGTTGCTGTTTGAGCTGTGTCTGATCTGAAATCCTCCTCCCTGAGGAGTAACTTTCATAGCACTTGAAGGTGTTATTAAAGTTGCCATGGAGAGAAGCAATCAATAGTTGAAGCCAGTCATGATACGCAGGATCTACAATAAGGGCCAGCATGACAAAATGTCCCTAAATGATCAACAATAGAAACTGTATACTGGTAAAAATTAAACGTTGTCTAATTGGGCGTAAGGCCTCTTTGCCAGGAAGGAAATCATGCCTAGGGATGAAAACCTAAGGAACAGGCTGGGGCTTGTGAAATTGTGGATCTTACGGGAGAGCATACTTCACTAAACTAGTGTATGTATTTTCCTAACTGCATTCTACATAGTTATCCTAATACCTAAATAAATCTAGCTGTCACCATTCTACCAAAAGCAATTTACAGATTCACTACAATCCCAATAAAAATAACCACATTTATCACAGAAATAGAAAAAGTATTAAAATCTTTAAATTCATATATAATCAGAAAAGTATGATAAAAAGATTACCATTTCAGATTTTAAGATATATTACAAAGCTATGGTAATAAAAGCAGTGTGGTATTGACACAAAAACACACACTGAACAGAACTGATGGCCCAAGTAGTATATGTAACTACAGATATCTGATATTTAGGGAAACAGTCAAAAGAATACATTAGAGAAAAGATAGCACCTTAAATAAATTTTGTTGGGAAAACTGGATGCCCATATGTTTAGGAATTAGACACATAGATACCACCCTACACAAAATAACTCTAAATAGCTCTAAGATAGCAACCCCAAGCCTGAAACAGTAAAACCGCTGAAAGAAAATAGTAAGTACACTACCAGATAAAGGTGTAGGAAAGGACTTTTTGCACAGGGATCCATTTCCTTAGGAATAAAAACCAGCAATTGACAACTGGGGCCTCACGAACCTGAAAAGCTTCTGTTCAGTTTGGAAAATAATCAAGCTAGAAAGAAACCCATTTGTTGTATGGAAGAGGATCTTTAACAGCTATACATCCAACATAGGTAATATCCAAAATGCATAAGGAATTCAAGAAAGATTCAAGAAAACAAATGAGCCACCCAGAAGTTGGCTATGGATCTCATAGATAATGAGTAATAGAAATCTAACTAATAGACGTATCATAACTGGCTGCAATGAAGTATGTCAGAAATGTTCATCATGTTTAATAATTAAAAATGCAAATCAAAACAACTTTAAAATTTCATCTTACCCCAATCAGAATGGTTCAATTTTTGGATTCCAACTTTCTTTCTATAGCTCAGGCTGACCATGTAATTCTCCTGCCTCAGCTTCCCAAATGCTAGGATTGTAAATGTGCACCACCATATCTGGCCTGACTGGGTCATGTATAGAAGGCTTTTTAAAATTTGACCACAGCAGGACATGAACATCCTCCTGCTCTTAATACTTAGTTATTGACTATTTAAACTCTCTTCTCTGGAGAACACCCAAAGAGCATGGCCACTGAGCCTAAGGTCATATCTTTCCTTCACAGAAGGCACAGTCACTTGTTTCTTCTTGGACAGTGAACTTACTGAATGGATGTCTTTGGTACACCCTGCACCTTCTACTTTTGCCTTTGTAGGGTAGTTTAGCATTTCTTCCTGAACTGGAGATCCTCATGCAAATGAAAGATGAAGGTCACGAGTGTTGTTTAAATTGTAGTCTCAGCTTCATCAGCAGACCTCACTTGTTTGGCAGAGGGCAGTTTTGCTCATTGGGAGAGATATTTTGTATTCAGACACAGAGGAAACTAGCCCCAGCACACACTGATCTCAGTATACAGAAATACCCTTTTGACCTTTGAACCCAAGACAACATTGAATTGGCACAGCTTCTTAGAGGTTAGCACTACCCTGCAGGAAACCCTGAGACAAGCCACACTGTATGGTCAGATGCACCACTGCCAGTCTTCCTCCTGGTGAGCATATTCTGTCTGCTCTCTCAGACCGATTGCTGACATGTAAATCTACTATCACGCACAGCTTTTGCATGAGTTCTTCATTTTTTTGCAAACACATGCATAGTTATTTCTACACTAATGATTGCTATGTGGCATGATAGAAATCCATCATCATGCAATATGGCATTTTTACAGGCTGCCTTGCATCAATGAAGCCAATTTGCATTGCTAAAGATGTTTTTCTCCTCCCGCTTTGAAGTGAGAAATAGATGTCATTGGTAGGGCATGCATGGGGGGAATAAACAAAATCTAAGTGCAGGCCATGTCCTTGCTGTGCCTGTAGAACTCCATATGTGCAGCTACATGAATGAAGATTAGGCCCAGAGGACACTTAGGAAGGAGACTGTAGTAAGAGGAGAGCTTTTGTGGCATGCCCTCTCTGTTTTGCATTTATATTTTAGCAGCATCTTAAGCGAGGAGGTGAGTCATCTGTTTTCTGAACTTTAGTAGTCTTGTTTTAGTTTTCCTATGAAAGCATGAGGAAGAGAACCAGGCAGCTGAGAGCTAGAGAGTATGGCTCCCTGGGCTTCTGAAGGCTAAGTGGTGTTTGGGTTTAGATGTGTTTTTGAATAATGTTGTAAAGTTCCTGAGCCTACAGGCATTCTAAGACTTACCAACAGCTCCAGTAAGTGCTGTATGATCTGCAGGAAAAGCAACCCACAGCCATTAGGAACAACAATACTTGATCATCAGCAAAAGAAAAACAAAATGCTTTGACCTCTTCCAGGGTGTCCCTAAAGTTTGATCAAACACACAGCAAGGCAGCTAAGTAACATTTGAACAACGGTGCCAGTGTGGAAGTAAAGTGTGGACAGTGTGGCCATTAAAACTGATGGGCACACTAAGAGATGTCAAGAACCCCTGAACTCTATCTATGACACCCAGAGAAAATAGAAGATCCTGAAATGAGTGCTTTACTTGGACTTTTTGTTCATTCTCAATATTCTAAGTGGGTAGAAACAGCAATCTTTCTTTTGTGTTCAAAAGTCTAGGGCATCCCATCACCATAAGGACTATTCAAGTTCCCTTTTCCAGGCCACTCCTACCCCCTAGCCCTCTACCCACCTCTTAAGTTTTACATTTCAAGAATACCACAAAATGAAATCCTGCAAGTATATAACTTTAGAGAATATTTTTTGAGACAAGAGTCTCACTATATAACTCAGCCTGACCTTGAACCACTATGCAGATTAAGCTGGTCTTGAACTCACAGAAATCCAGATATACCCTCCTGCTCAGCAATCCTTCTGTCTCTGCCCTCCACACTACCAAGTTTCCAGGCTCAAATATGGCTCTATGTGGCATTTTATGTTGGTGCCACTCATTTGAACTTGAGTTCTTATGCATGTGCAGCAAGCTGTGTCATCACTGGGATAGCGTGCTGGCCCCCAAAGTGGTCATTATTTTTAACACCATTCTGATAGGTTTAGAGTATGGTTCTCTGGTACAGTTTGCTCATGATTAATGGCATAGAGCTTGTCTCTTGTACTTATGAAGCATCTGTATGTTTAGTGAAGTGTTCCTCCAAGGCTTTTGCACATATATTAATAGGATTATATAATCGTGTTCTTCTAGTACTGCTGTATTTTAGTGTGTATGTGTTCTAGATACTACTTTTGCTTCCTATGTTGTATAGATCATACTTTTGATCCAAGTCTACTAGTCAGGTCTAGTCTCTTTGCCTAGTCCTACCTCTTGAATATAGACCCCTTCTGTTTTCTAAAGTGACAGAAAGCTTAGGCATTTTTCACAGTGAAGAATGATTAAGGAAGAGAAAGGAGCCTAAAGTGGCTTAAGATTGGTTAGTTTGAATAATTTCAAGGACTCCCTGGTATGGGGTCTTCACCAGTAGTCTGGGTTCCGAACCTGGACTGCTACATGCAAAAGACCAGCAATGCAGAGTTCAAAGGCCCAAGAAAGAAGTTAGTAGGGAGATGGAGCGATTCATCCACCTGTAAGAAGACAGTTCCCAGGCTCCTCATTGGCTTCCTCACTCATAACTGCGACAACCCCTCCCTGGACAGGAAGACCCCATAGGTTAAAGTATAACCAGGTATAAAAGCTAGAAGATGTTAATACAATTATGACTGATTTTGATATTGTGCCAGACGTGTAGGTTAGAGTAAACCTTATTTAGTCATAATGTATATAATTCTTTGCATAAATTGCTAGGTCCCATTTACCAATATACTGTGAAGGATTTTCCATTTGCACTCATGAGGAATAGTTTGAATAGCGATTGGTAGTTTGATTTTCTAGTATCATTCTTGTCTTGTCTTGACATCAGCTTCATAAATGAATTGAAAAATGTTCCTTTTATTTTCTGAAAGAGACTTATGGAATTGGATTTTTCCTACATAAGCCTAAAGAATTATTTTTTTGACAATTTTAATTTCCTTAGTAATTAGAGGGCTATTCAAATTACCTGTTTCCTGATGACCTGGGGCAGTTTGAAATTCAAGAGTGATTCCTGTCCTCTAGGTTGCCACATCCCCATGTAGGACTGTATTTCTGTCCCCGACTCTCCCTTTGAAGCTGTGTGACAAACACAGTTTTGTTGCTGACAATGGTATGTTGTTATATCCCTCTTTGTCAGTCTTAATAAAAGGCTGGATAGTTTTATATACCTTCTCAATGAACCAAGTCTTGGTTTCATTGATTTTCTTGGCCATTTTTCCATCTTAAACACCATTGATTTCCGTTCTTGTTTTCATGGTTTCCTTTCTGCTCCTGGCTGTGGCTTTGTTTTCGTCTCCAAACTCCAATGGGCTTCCCATTATTGATTTGAAGCCCCTTGTCTTTTTGTCCAATATGCGTTCAGTTTGGCAGATCTCCCTGTGGGCAGCAAGCTAGCTGTGTCCTGTGTGGAGAATCTTGTGGTTTTGTTTCCAATTCTTTGAGATTTTTCTGGTTTCGGGTTTGAGTCTCTTTTCAGTTTCGGATATAGTTTTGTGACTGCATTTATTTGACTTTAGTTTAGAATTTTTTATGGTCTGCCTTGGTGTATTCCCCATGCAAATGTGTAAAGGAAATGTATTCTCCTGTTGGGTGGAATATTTTATAAATACATAAATAGAAGTTCCCAGTGGGGAGGGAAAAGAAGCCATCATTTTTATGCAAGTTTGGGGGAAGACCTGACTCTCCAAATGGTCTTCACAGAGGCCATCATCATCTACATCCTAGGTATTGGTGACAGGAGTTGCTGACTATAAACGTGAAGGTTCTGGATCTTCCCTGGGGCTTTAACAGTATGCCTCATGCCCAAATGCTGCTTATTTAGTTTTAGCTTCACTCGGTTGACAGTTTAGGCTGCCTTTGCTAAAGTGTTAACACAGACAATGCTGAAGGAGGAAAATAAAAGTCTCTAGTAGCTGACTATATAAGGCAAGTCCAGTTTACCCAATGCAGCCCAGTGTCTGGTATAATAAGCATGTAGAAGAACATGCTAAATGATGAGGGAGGGCAAAGCATGATGGGAACCAAGGCTAACCCACTTGAGATCTGTTCTGGGCATGCACCTTCATGAAGTCCCTTTGGATTGTGGGAGATGCCTGAGTGTGATGATAACTTCCCCTTTGCCTGCAGTTGGCTCATGTGATCAGCCAAGGGGGTCAAACTGGTAGGTGCTGACTGAAAGCTTGTTGTGTTTGTCATTTTCTCCCTATTACTGTGCTGTGACAGAATTCCTGCCAGGACATCATGGAAGGAAGAATTCATTTTGCTAACAGGTTCAGAGAAAACACTATAGCAATGAGCAAGGAAAACACCATAGCAATAAGCAAGGCTTAGTGGCTGGATTACCTTGGACTGTGGTGTCCAAAGATTGACAGATTCATTTTTTTAAAGATCTATTTACTTATTTTATGTATATATGAGTACACTTCAGACACACCAGAAGAGGGCATCAGTTTTCCATTACAGATAGTTGTGAGCCACCATGTAGCTGCTGAGAATTGAACTCAGGACCACTGGAAGAGAAGTCAGTGGTCTTAATTGCTTAGCCATCCCTCCAGCCTGATTGACAGATTCTGATAGTATCGAACAAAGCAGAAGTGGGGTTAACGTGCATCCTTCGAAGGCTCACCCTAGCATTCTACTCACACTCCACAGCGTCTCAAAACATCCCTATGACCTGAGAGAACCAGGGATCAAAACATGAGACTTTAGAGGACATTCCAGTTTCAAACTACAGTAATAGATTTCTTATTTAACATTCTCCCTACAATAAATACACAGCCAGTCTCTATCCAAAACATTTACATATGGCAGTTACTAAACAGGAAAACCTCTCATTTGAACGTTATGGGAGAGACCTGAAGAAAAATGACCCTGTTTCTGCTTGAACCCAAGCTCAAAACTCCAAGACTCAGGTTCATGGGGTTTTGTTTGCACGTTTTCATTAGCTGATTTGTGGGAGGGCAGTACAAACTTGCACAGTCTCTCTGGCACATACCTGACCCCGAGTCAATTAGAGAGAACTTACAGTTGCTAAGAGAGATGACTTCTTTTCAATCTCCCTTGGCACAGACAGGGGCCAGTTTTTGATGTCTTTGATGATTGAGGTTTTGTAGGCTAAAACTAAATATCTCCAGGTATTTTTAAAAGTTAATATTGTTATTAAGATTTTTTTCCTACTGTCTCTTGGGTAATTTTTAGCATTTTCTTCCACTTTACTAACGTAAAAATACAGAATGCAAAAGATTATTGGAAGAAACATAAATATTCTTATTAGTTACAGTAAAAATAAAACCACACACACAGAGTAAAGTTTAGTTTTATGAATAAATGCCCCATTCCTGTTTTTTTTTCTATAGCCTCTCAGAACTCACATTCATCATGTAAGTTATGTTTCTGAATAAGAGATCAAAAGAACCAAAAAGAAGGAACCTGAGGTGTAGCCCGTCTTAGAAAGAAAGAGCTTGCAGGGGCAGCCTCATGTTTTTAAGGAACCAAAACTATTCCTGGGTCTTGGACTAGGCATAAAAGGACAGCATTGGCGAGGGAGTAGCTTGTTGACACAGAGCTTGCCTAGCCTAAGCAAGGTCCTGTGTTCAAAGTGTAGCACAAACAAAGCCCCAACTCCCTTACACACACACACACACACACACACACTCACATACACACACACACTCACACACACACATTCACATACACACTCATACACACAGACAGGTACACACATGCACATATGCGCACACACACACACTCATACACACAGACACACACAGACATAGACACAGACACGAGCATGCGCACACACACAGACATGTACACACACGTACACACACACACACACACACACACACACACACACACACACCCCTTATTTATAGCTTGGATCTTTCTGCAATCAAATGTAGAAGATCACCAAGTCTACCTTGACGAGTATGGGTGAGAAAGTGCTCACACACACAGAGAGACGATCGACTGGCTGCTCCTACAGTGAAGGGAACTACCCTCACTGAGCCTTACTGGGCACTGAATGACAGCCAGGCCTCCCTGTAGTACACTGTTTCCTGTGCCCCTTCCACTCTCCTTCACAGAAGGAAAATGCATTTGCACCAGATCTCCTTTGGTAATCTCGTCTGCAGAGAACTCAAGAGGGCAACGGCCATATCATGTTTGGAGAGCCTTGCACATGGCAAACACTCATCCAATCCCTTTATTCAGTCATGGCTCCATTGAGTTCCAAAAACTCAAGATGAATGAACTGAATGAGTAAACTGAGATTCTCTAGTTTAGCCCTCAAAACATTCCATTATTTCCTATTTTGTAAAATGTCTAGCTAGAATAGAAGTTATTTTTAAGGTTTTCAGATGTCAGCCTTTAAGTTCAGTTCCACATACTTTCATTGGAACCACGTCTCCTTGTGGCAGATGCCTTGGAATCCGGTAGATACAGAGAGTTCTGGAAAAATGAATAGCCCCCTCATTATGATATTAAGAGTGATCCAGGCACGGTATTTCTTACACCCAGAGAGACTGCTCAGCTGCCTGCTTCTTGTCTTGCTAACATGTTACAAGACGTTTGTTGCAATGAACCTCACTGACTTTTTGGTGGGCCAAAAAGCATTTAGGTGTTTCCCTTTCTAAATGTCATTAGTAGCGACAAACCCAATCTGCTGAAACCACACATCAAGACTTCTCCCCAAGATCCCTCCTCCTGTGGACCCCTAAGGCTCAGAGAGGTTTACCAGGTCACAAGTCACAGACTCCTGTTCTGGCTTGGATTCCAAGCTAAGAGCCATTTTAAAAAACGCCGTTCTGGCTTGATATTTGCAAACGGTGCCGAGGGTGGGGCTCTTGTTCTGTGAGGGAGGTCAACCAACATTCACACAACATTATCTTTCCTTGAGGATCTGCTGTGTGCTTCCAGGGTGGAGTGGACAGATAGATCCAGAAAGTGGCCAACAGTCTATACTGTCAGACCAGTGTCATTGAGAGAACCTCGTCTTAGATCCTATGGGACATTGTACAACCCTTTCTTGTGCAGCCTGCTCACTCCCCCAGCAAGTCCAAGCTCTGGGCTATTATCAAGTTGACACAATACGATGGAGAGAAAATGGAGGGAGAGCAGAGACAGAGCTGTACTCAAAGCCACCAGGAACTGAAGTGAGGTTATACAATGCCATGAAAAATTCCGACTTCTAATGGTCTGGGTCACATGTACTTCTCTGCACCTAGATGAGTCAGTCACTGCCCTTTGGGAAGATTAGCCTGGACACATTAGGCTGTGCAGTGGGGGGAGGGGGAGGAATGAGAGAGGAAGTCAGGGGAAGGTAACCAGGCCAGGAGCTGAGCATCCGAGCCCTGTCTTTCCCTGGAAGTGGGGACTTCTGTCCCCTAAGGTGCTGCTGTACTGAGTGCCAGTAACTGACGCACTCTCTCACTCTTTGTATTCCCTTCCCAGGACAGCTTTCCTGCTCGATTTGGAGGAGTCCATTTTGTCAACCAGCCCTGGTACATCCATGCCCTGTACACGCTCATCAAGCCATTCCTCAAAGACAAGACAAGAAAACGGGTAATGAGAAAGAAGTGTCTTTTAAATTCTAAATGGGGGAGAGAGGCTCCTCAGCGGGTCGGTGCTTTTCTGTGTGTGCATCCCCCTTCAACCACTGCCTATAGCTTTCACCATCGCTGTGCAACTTTTGAACATTTGCGCCTTAGCAGGAGTTTGCAAATAACCCGTGTTTAATCAATAATTGTGTAGAATGAGCTCTTTTCTGAGCACCAGACAAACCAAAAGAAACTTCGAAGGCATCAAACACCAGGTGCCAAATTTGCTACAAATGCCTTCAGGAATAGTGCATGAAGCCACACCCTGCTCCTATTTGATTTGGCTCTTGTTTTTGTGGGACATGTTTGTTTGTGTGTGGGGTTTAGGTCTTAATACGTAACACAGGCTAGCCACTATTCTTTTTCAAAGATTTATTTATTATTACTTTATGTATACTATTGATTTTCCCGGATGTGTGTATCCATATGTACCACAGCATAGAGTAAACCATGAGGCCAAGAGAGGGAATCAGATACCATGGGACTGGAGTTACAGACAATTGTGAGCTACCTCGAGGGTACTGGAAAACAGAATTGGATCTTCTGCAGTAGCAACAAGTGCTCTTATGTGCTGAGCCATCCCTCCAGTCCCTAGACTTAAAGTCTTAGAGCTCCTACCTCTGTGTCTGGAATTCTGGGATTATAGGCACTCGCCTAGTTGCTGCTTCTTGTTCATGGACTATGTCAGTAGCTAGCATTTTGCCCCTTATCATGACTGTGAAAAGTGGTTCTTTATGTTTTTTTTCTCTCATGGATCTTGGTAACTGCCAGATTCATCACCTGTAAGGTTCAAAACACTGTTTGTTGAATGTAATAATCTTCAGAAGAATGCTTGTTATAATGACATCAGTCAACATTTGAGAAGCCAGCCTCTTTCATCAGAGTCGGGATAGCATGACATGCTCTACAGTAGAGTGACAGGCATCGATCACTACTCTGAGCCTGGCTTTCTTCGTTTGTTGTGTGAGGAGATTAGCTCCCGTACCTCAGACTCTTCGGAGCAATTTAATGAGACTGTATATAAAAACATATTTATAACGCCAGTCATGTGCCAGACACTTGGTGACTTCAGTTGCTTTTTCCCCTCTTTGTCTTTTCCCCCATTAGCTTTACTAAAACATACTTGACAAGTAACATGGTATGTGTTTAAGGAACACGGTGCAACTGTTTAATATATGAATACACAGCAGCATGGTCATCCCAATCATCTAAGATATCTATAGTTATGTAGCTGATGATATGAAATTCTCTGCACACACACACACACACACACACACACACACACACACACACACACACACACTCTTACATGCACATGCACATGCACACACTCAATCAAACAAACAACAAAAAGCACAGACAGCATCTGATGGAGGAAGCTAGAACATGCCATGGTCTGACCCACAGTGTGTCCCTCTGTCCACACATCTTCATTCACAAATGTTCACTGCAATGAGTCATTATTCTGGTCCAAGATCTCTGGCTTCTGTGACACCATCAATATTGGATCCTTATTGGGACACCTCCCAGTTATTATGTTGTTACCCTGTGTCATGAAGATTGTGCAGCTTTGGGTCAGCAGGACTAGCCCTGTCATGAGTCCCGACCATTCACAGATGATACAGATTTGGGGATGGACACTCTCAGAGACCTGGACCTGGGCCTGGGTGCTAGAGCTGACACAGCTCTGGCTAGGCCTCTCAATGCTACCATCAGCAGGAGGCAGGGCCAGCTCTTTTGCTCTCATTCCCTTGGGTTCAGATCCCCTGATTACCACAAGTGGCAGGGGGCAAGGAGAAAAGGACATCACCCCCACAGCCATGCCACTTCACAAAAGTCAAGCAATGGGGCCAGATCTCTCCTGCTCTTACCCTGGAGGCTGGCTCACCTGCTCTACTGTGCTGCCCAGGTAGGGTGCAGGCTCTGCTCTCCTGAGGGTGCAGCAGTGAGGGACAGGGCCAGCTCAACTCCTCTCATGACCCCAGGGCCAGCTCTCCTGACTGCTTCAGGTGGTGAGGGGTGAGGCATGAAGGGGTCACCCCTCCCCCCTTCACACACCACCACCACCACCACCACCACCACCACCTCTGAGCAGACAAATGGCAGAGCCAGGTGCCACCAGAGTCCTCACTCAGGGCTGGCTCAGCTGTGCCCCTACCCACCAGGGTTGGCTCCGCTGTGCTGTCCAGGAGAGGTTCAGAACCTGCTCTCCCAAGTGTTGCAGCAGGGCCGGCTCTCCAGAGCTCATGATCCTGTGGCCAGCTTTCCCAACAGCAGGAGATAGTGAGGCACAGGGGGTGGGGATGCTTCACCTGTATCCCTATGCTACCCCATGGAGATGAATGGCAGGGTTGGCTCTCCCGCCCTTATGCCCCCAGGACTGGCTCACCCACACCAAACCCAATCACCTGCCATTAAGGCCACTCCACCTCTCTTCTGGGTGCTGCTAGCAGCCAAGCACCATATGTAGTGATGGACAGGGCCAGTTCTGCATAGCTCCTGGACATCCACATGGTCCCCAGAAGCTGTCCTGAAACAGTGACATCCTCAAGTTCTCCATGGTAATATGAGCCCCAAACATCTACACCAACCCCTGCCATTGCATAGTCACAGACTTAGACATCACCCTCAGTCATGGCTTGGGCAGTGACATCACCATGATTTTAGGTGGCAGGGCTGGTCACCCACAAGAGGCTACTCCCTCCACCCTCAGGTCTGCAGTTCCATCTCCCTTCATAACTCTCAAACTGCTCCATTTCTCTTTCTCTCCCACCGGACCACGACCTACTTACACATTGTGGTGGCCCCAGCTACAGGTTGGCCACGTGACTGGCAAGCCACTGGTGACGTCCTCCATCCACGATGCCCGACATGTCAGCAAGCAGGTGTTTATAGCTCATCTGTGCTGGAGGGCAGGTCTGTGGATGCCATGGCAGTCTGCAGGTCTCTGTCTGTCTTCCTTCTTCCATGTTATGCTGCCTGGATTTGATTTCACTTGGTTTGGTTTTTATGAGTCCTAGGCATAAAAGAGCTTTGGCTCCCAAAATAGGCAACACACTAGGAAGAACAAGGGACTGCTATCTGCTCTGCCCCTGAGAATTGTAAGAACATCACCACCAATAAGGAATCTCTTTGCCCATTGACAGTGGGTGAAGATTCTTAATTCTCGAGCCCTGAATACAGCTTAGCTTTTACAGAACATTGTAGTGGACTATTGGAGAAGGACAAGCTCCTGTTCCCAAACAAGAACAGAACTTAGAACGAGACATCACCAGCACCAAGAAGCAGGCATCTTATAAGACATTCTGTAGGCTCCTCAGGACAGTACCAAGAACCACGTGTCCAACACTGTTTGCAGCATGGCTTCAGGCTTCCCAGTGCTTGCATTTTCTACCTACTATGGGGATGGTGGAAATTCCTCCTACAGTAGACACAGTCTGCTGAAGCAAAGCAGGGAGTTTCTAGAACTCCTAACCCAGGAAAGTGGGTCCAGTCCCCTACATCTGTGTTCCTTTCCACTGGACTGCAGGATCAGGAGGGTTCCCAGAACAGTCACCTTAAGCAGTACATCTTGTCCTTTAAGAATTGATTATGTGTGAATACAAATGCTTAGAGTAGACACCAGAGCAGGACTTGGTGTGCTTCTAATACTCCAGCATGCACTATAGAGTTTCATAAAAGCCAGAAGATTTTAGTTTATTCACAGCAAATCTTTTTTAATATTACCTTTCAGACATATCCAACAGCAATGTCCAAAATGCTCATTGCTTTCCTGGGCACTGCCACACTCAGAAGGGCTCCACACTTACCTTCTTTTCCCTTCTACTTTTATGGTGGTATTTACAGTACAGGCTAATGAATACCGGAGGATGGGGAAACGGGAGTTTGTCGCTGACACCCAAATATGGGTATTTTAAAATTCATATTTAAATTTCATCATTGCCAGCTGTGGCACGCATGTCCAGGCATAATTGATGGTGTTCCACTTGAGTACCACTTACTTACTCCAGATAGTTAATTGTGTGTAACTTATGCATTGCATGTCATTTTTTATGCCTGCAATGTGTATAATAACCAATATTATTATAGATGTACTTTAAGTCAACTATCAAGGTCAATTTCTAAATTGTAGTCAGTGACAATTATCTACTTAATACATGTGACTTGTGAATTTATCTAAAAATAACTGAAATGTGAAGGTTTTCCCCCTCTTCACTTTGCCCAGTTTGGATCATTGTACACTGACTGTGTGCTCAGAAAACACAAACTTGTTTGGGTTTCAGTGCTTTATGCAGGCGAGAAGGGAAAACTGCTACAAAGGAATTCCTACAACACATTCTCAGGTCATGGCTCTACACTGAGTAGAAACCAATTAGCATCTGCCTAGCACACACACACCATCCTATAACTAAGGAGTATGCTGGATAGCAGGGTAAAACATCATCATCTTGTTCTCCCTAAGACCCAATGGAATGAATCGGAA
The DNA here is from genome assembly GCF_011064425.1 of Rattus rattus. NCBI lineage: Eukaryota > Metazoa > Chordata > Mammalia > Rodentia > Muridae > Rattus > Rattus rattus. The sequence continues at coordinate 134,097,609 of NC_046154.1, read as the reverse complement.
CAGAACTAGAAGCATCAAATACAGAAGAGTTGATGGGAGGGAGGGTATGCAGAGTCAGCATGGGTAGGCCCCGGGACTGATTGAGGCAGGAGAAGCAGAATGGACAAAAACCCATAATATATTCAGGGAGAGAGTGCTCTTGGTTGGGCCTGAGAAGATGATTGGAAATAGAGAGGTTAAGGGGACCAGAGTTCTCAGAGAGAAAAAGGGTACCCAAAACATGAGCAGTTTTGAAGCATTTGGTATTCCTGTTCCATTCTTAGTAGGAATAACCAGGAGACGACTGAATGCACAAATTTGTGCAGTGGGAAAACAATGTCCAATCTATTTTTAAACCTCCTTTTATAAAAACGACTATCAATACAGTCCATTTTCTAAGCAATAAAATATCCTTTTATAATGAGTTATCCATGGGCACCACATAATTGCCCCTTTGAACACCATGGTCACCAGAGACATTTCCAATTTGTCTTTGCTAAATTGTGTATTAGATTAAACAGTTAGTCATATTTTAATTTTCTATGTTGGCTATTTTTCTTCCTTTCCAGATTTTCCTACATGGGAACAACTTGAACAGCCTTCACCAGCTAATACACCCCGAGTTTCTGCCGTCTGAATTTGGAGGAACTCTTCCTCCTTATGACATGGGGACTTGGGCCCGGACATTACTTGGCCCTGACTACAGCGATGAAAATGACTATACCCACACTTCCTACAATGCCATGCATGTGAAACACACCTGCTCCAACCTGGAGAGAGAGTGCTCGCCCAAGCCCATGAAAAGGTACAGGCCTGCCAGAAGGCGTCAGAAGGTTGACTTAGACCTTACTGTGGCTCAAGGAATTGAAAACTCAGTGGGTACAGAATTGGATAAAATTATTTTAATTAGAGTTTTACAGAAAATGGGTCTTGGCTATTGTCCCCTTTACACGATTTAAAGGACGAACTTCGTGTCATGATTGCAATCTGACTTTTAAACTGCTGAAGTTTGGGAGGATACAGGTGACATGCTGGTCCTTTGAGAGACACTGATGGGGGCCGTGACGTGCACCTTGAGAGTGTAAAGAGGGTTATGGGCATGCAGTACACCCGAGAGAGTTAGACTCACCCGGTAAAATGTGTTGTATGGGTGCTCAGGACAATGCCACGGAAGAAGATTGCTCTTAGTTTTTCTCCTTTATGCTTTTTTTTCTTTCTCTCCCTTCTGTTTTCACCCTCTCCTTGACCACTCATAATTTTTTGGACATTTCAGAGAAAGACCCAGAGTTTTGTTTGTGTCAACTCAGTCTACCAGTGACCCACCTGCCCATCCTGAGCATGGCTTTCGAAATTTCTCATACAAATGATCCTGGCACACTAACGACCTTTTGATTTTCTAAGGCTAAAATCCCCATTAGTCACCATCTCAGTCCCACGACTAAGACTAATCTCTCGCCACCCACGTGTACCGGTACCCGACAGGGTAAGGACCTTCCACTTGCTTTTTCATGGACTTTGCGCACTATGTGCCCACACCTAGTGGTTTTCTGACATCTAATAATGAGGATTCATTGGCTTCAGCTACACCCAGGCAGTCTTGGTTCCTTAAACATCAGGAACGTCTTTCCTCGCAGGTCTGGGACAGAGAGAGCTAAGAGCAATGTGTCGGGCCAGTCAGGATCTTTGCAGCTTCTCCTGCCATGCAGGTGGCTGTGCTCTCTCCTTGTCCTCACATGATCTTCCTTCTGCTTATGATTGAGTCCTAATTTCTTCTTATGAGAGCATCAGAAATGTTGGCTTAGAGCCCACTCTGACCACGTGTTACCTTAATGAGTCCTTTCAAAACTTCATCTTCAAACGCAGCCATAACCAGAGGGATTGGATTGAGAACTCCAGTCTGGAAGTTTAGCAAGAGAGGGAGAGCATGATGACTGTGTAGCATCTGTCTGTGTCCTAGGGATACTGTATATATCTAATGTGGCCTAGGATCCCAGAGTATTGATATATCATTGTAGCCATTACTTTATTGGTGAGTATTTATTTAGGCTCTTGTTTAGTTAGTTTGTTTCTCTATTTGAACAATTATTTTCTCTGTGTTTGCCCTTAGCTTGTTTCCTTTTCCTAGGAAGGTGTTTTGGGAAGCCTCGGATCCCTTCCACTGCTAGACCAGGGAGCCTGACCTCTTTTGGTTTCAGCCCATACTGCACAAGAAGGTCCTTGGAGGCAGTTTTACCAACAGTGATTAAAAATCAACTTTCCCCAGACCCAGACACTTCACTGGTGCAGGAACAGAACTGTACATTCATTGTATATCTGCACCTCTTGGAACCTGCAGAATGCAAGAAAAATGAAAACAGACGTAGGGAAAAGCTTCAATATAAACTCGTCTGGTTTCCCACTTATTATTAGATAGATCTTTTACTCAAACCCTGGTTTGCAGGAAGCTTCATTTTGCAGTGTACAGATTCGGACAGGCAGTGATGGAGCAGTGCGCCCATGCTGCATGGCCATGTCAACGCTCTGGATTGCTGAGCTTGGAATAGTATTGTGAGGGCCAATGGGCGTGCACAGGTTCTAGTCTCCTCCATGATTCTCACCATGCCTCCAGTCCATTTGGAGCAAAGTGGTCTTTTGTGGACTGTCTTTGGGAACTGATCACTTTTTGTAACAAGGCTTCCGAGCATATGTGGCCCTGGGTTCCAAGCTGATTCTTAATTTCTCAATGGAATAGTTTATGGTAAAAGGAGAGACAACTGGCTGTCTCCCCAAATGAGTGGCTGTAACTGATGCTGCTTCCTCGTTCTTTGGTAATTGTGATTCTGCCTTTAATCAGAAAAGGTATTATTTACCACTTTAATGGAACTTTTTTAAAAACAGATCATTTCAGGGTTTCAGGGAAATTCACTTTAAGCCAGTGAATACCAGGTAGGAGGTTGAGGCATTCTCTGCTCCAATATTCTAAACTTTCTGGAATTTCCTGAACTTTTCATATATGAGTGTGAGTGTGTGTGTGTGTGGGGAGAGAGACAGAGAGAGAGAGAGACAGAGAGAGAGAGAGACAGAGAGAGAGAGACAGAGAGAGAGACAGAGAGAGAGAGAGAGAGAGAGAGAGAGAGAGAGAGAGAGAGAGAGAGACAGACAGAGAGAGAGAGAGAAGAGAGAGACTTGTTACAGGGCATATGTAGAAGTCAGAAGATAATCTAAAATGTTGGTTTTTACGTTCTATTTTGTTTAATATAGGGGTTTCTCCTTTTCCTTTATTTTTTTACTACTGAGTATGCCAGAGTAACTGACCCATGCATGGGCTTGGTTCACCTCTCCCTCTCATCCTATGCAGGAACATTGGAATTGCAGCCATGCGCTCCCATATTTGGATTTACGTGGGTCCTGGCAATTTGAACTTGTATGACACGTACTTAATCCCCACTGAGCCCTCTTCCAGCTCATCATTTCTGGGGGATTTTTAATTATTACAATTTCCTTAGGAGCCCTCTTTCTCTCTCTCAGTCCATAGCTGTTTCAAAAAGTTTAAGTGTAAAACAGCCTATTTCCTCCTTCCAAACTCATTGTTTTAATGTGTCGGAAGAGCCTGTGGCCAAATTTGTACAGTTTTTTTTTTATCAGCAATGATTATTTTTGTTTCGAATGCGACAAAACTTCAACTGCCTTAATTAAGAAGGGAAGTTCATTATTTTGCATAATGACATAACATGTTAAATTCAGGTGTCTGCAGGAATGCAATGAGAGTGGTTTAGGGGTGACACAGAACCCAGGTTCTCGCCGTCACGTCTGACACAACTGTGAGATTCCCAAGCTTACTGCCCCTGACTTGTGTGGGAAAATCAGGCCCAGACAAAGGGTTTTTGTTAGCTGGACAGGAGGAGGGAGAGCCTGGGGCTGGAAACCAACTGTCCTGATGTAAGCTTAGTTAGAAGTGTAAGACTGAAATTTCTTTCCCATGAAGTAATTGCATGACTTTTAAATCCATGTCTAGATTTGCGCCCTCTCTTCTAATCATTAGGCATATTTATTTTCTAATTCCAGCCTTTCTCTCTGGCAAAGTAATTAAGATGTCTAGAGATATGATAAAAATCTAACATACCCACAGGGTTACTGTCTTGAAGTAACTGCTGGTAAATGGCTAGTCATTTTATGAAAGGTTTACATACAAGCATACTTACATGCATGAATGCATGCATACATCATACATACATGGTATATGCATACATACATGCATATACATGCTTACATATTTACATACATGCATAATACACATGTACAAATATGTACCCATACATTTGTATTGATTAGAAGATTATTGATAAATTTCATTAACTTTTTATCCTATTCTCATTTGGGTTTGGGGATTTGAGCTGTCCCCTAAAGCTGGAGCCATATGACTACATGTACTTGGTGCAGAGGAGGGAGTCTGGGCAGGATTTTGACTTCTAGGCAATACTGAGAAGGAGAAGTCAGGGCTGGCAGCTTGCAGCATGCCAGAGATCACAAATGGCTCTTGGGTTTCATTGTTTTCTTTTTCCTTCTAATTTTCTTCAACCCCGAGGCAGCCGTTGACCTTGCAGCCGATGATCTCAAGATAATCAAGAGCATCTTTCTTTCTTGGTTTTTCTGAACACAAATAAAAGGGAGGATTTTTGAAAAGCCAGGATTTGTGTTACCTTCTGGACCTGTCACTATGTGCAGGGAAAAGGCTTGTCTAATTTGCAGGATTAGGCCACGAGGTTATCCAATAAAGGGTAGGGGACAGATCTGAACTACACGTGACTGTTATAGAAGGAGAGGGGGGTTCCTAAATGAGCATGGGCCAGGTCAGAATTGTGTTCCCACTATAGCAATGCAGGCCATTCCTGCCAGAGAGAAAGCACACATTTTAACATATCCTCTTGTTGAACTTGAGCAAGTTCCTTCTCCACTGTATCTGAGTGCAGACCTGCTCTATTTATAGATGAATGTTCCCTGAATAGTATATAAAAATACATTTTGTGGGAGGGTGATATAGGAAAATCATGAGGTCAAGCTCAACCTGGGTTACATAGCAAGACTATCTCAAAAGGGGGGGGGAGAGAGGTAGAGAGAGAGAGAGAGAGAGAGAGAGAGAGAGAGAGAGAGCGCCACAGAGACAGAGACAGAGACAAAGAGATACACAGAGAGAGACAGAGGGTTACATACCTTTCTTTGTATTGCTAGACATTTATGACACTTCAGATCCAGAGGAGCTCCTTAGAAGTCATCTACAAGACATCAGGGGTTTGCACCATTAAAATTCCATTATCCTCCACATGCTTATGGGTACACGTGGCCTAAAGGATACTGACTGTTGAGGATGTCACTTTTACTGATCAAACGTAAGCTTGTATTTCTGTAATATAGCCATTGCTGTTTCATAAACTTTTAAAAGTTTATTAAATTTCAACAAAGTAGATTTGCTTGGTACTTTTAAAATTCTTACATGCATGAAATACTTGTCATTTTATGTACTATGAGGAAGGATGTGAAAACATTTTATCCATCTTTTTGCCCAGTGCTGCTCATGAGAAGTGGCTGTGCCTGAAGCATGAGCCTCCTCCCTTTAGGCTTCAGGGATTTTCCTCTCTTATTCTCAATTTCCTTTGCCAGCATTTTAATGATTTTTGCCCACCACATGATCTATACAAACATATTTAATGTAAAAAAACAGTGCAAACATATTCTTTTATGTTGCTATTAAAGTTATACAATGTTTCCTTATCCATGGCCAAGACCATGAGACGTCATGCAAGGGAGCAGTTAGAATCTTGTTTCAACAAAACGATTTTCCCCCAAGCTTTTCTTGGTACCAGCCTGGGTGAACCTTGACTGACAATCATTTCCCTCATGACATGCTCAGAAGCATCTGCTTCCCAATTTCAGCCTAGTTTAGGAGCCCTGCTATACCAAGAGAGGGATTGATTTTTTTTTTTAAAAAGCCAGATTTGGTAGCATTTTCCTGTAAATATAGCATTTCACAATCTGAGGCAGGAGAATTGTAAATTCTAGGCCAGCCTGGGATACACAGGAAGACCTTATATCAAAAACAAACAAGCAGGGGGCTAGAGAGATGGCTTGGTGGTTATGTTCTTCCAAAGGTCCTGAGTTCAATTCCCACAGCTACATGGTGGCTCACAACTATAATGGGATCTGATGCCCTCTTCTGGTGTGTCTGAAGACAGCCACAGTGTACTCATATACTTAAAATAAATGAATAATTCTTTTTTTTTTAAAAAGGACTTTCATTTAAAAACAACTAACCGACAAACAACAAACAAACAAACAAACAAAAATCATACAATTATCCCAGCCTTGTTCAACTCAAGGACTCCATTCATGTCTTGGCAACGTAAAGAAAGACTCGAAGCCTAATGATCCTGAAACCACTAACCCCTTGTCAGCAGCCCAAAGTGATGACAGGAAGGAAACATTCTTTGCTCAGCAGAGTCCATTTGAGAAGGAGATAATGTAGACTTAGAGGAACACTGAGAAGAGGTGCTTCATATTGGATCCAAATACCAGGCAAATAGCCAGGCCTATCCACCCCATTCCTAGTCTTGCAGATATTCACACGGCCTGTCCATGGGTTCGAGGTCACAGGTCTGTCATGGAGTAAAAAGACGAATGTCAGCCTAGACTAGCACACACACACACACACACACACACACACACACACACACACACACACACTGCCTCACTCATGAGACAGATAATGTGAATGCATCACTTTTGGTTATTAACACTATACTGACATTCCAACCTGATATAACATGCCATAACTCCCTTTTGGTATATATTTAGATTAAAATTGTTTATTGCTGGGCTTTAATTTTTTTGTTCAAAAGGTGGTAAACATTATTTAAATAAAGTCAAACTCAATTCTAGTAATTTCTAGGAATTCTAAAGTAAGTGTTTGGTGCATTATGTTTATAGCTAAAGTTAAACCTTTAGCACTTATTAGGGATCTTGTAATGATCTGAGCCATTAGACACATAATGGCGCTCCAGCTTGGTGCTATTACAAGAGAGTAGAACTTTAAGAGGTAGAAGGTCAAGAGTGGGAGGTCTTGGGTCACTGGGGACATATTGTGTCCACCTGTTTCTGTTTCCATTCCAAACCACAAGAAAGCAGTTTTCCTTTGCTCTGTGCTCCCACCATGATGTGCTGGGTAACCACAGGCCTAAAAACAATGGAGCTAATCAATTCTGAAATGGAATTGCTGAAAGCATAAGTCAAAAATAGGTCTTTTCTCTTTACCTTATGACTATCTCTTATGTTTATATAGTTGCAGAAATCCTGTGAACACAGGTGCAGAAAGCAATTCCCAGAAGAAGATTAACAGATTCCATCTATGATTTCTGTCACAATGAAAGAATAACTACTGTTTTAGAAAAACTTTTTGTTCAGCTTCATATGGAAGGACCAGTGTTTTGTGGCCCTCAGCAGCTATGCTATAAAAAGTCTACTCTTGTCTTTTTTAGCCAAACATTTTCATCCCTGTGTTCCTAGAATATCTTGTTGGATTGTGCATAAAAGTGAAAAAGTGGCATAAAGACATTGTGAGCCACCTGATTTGGGGAGTGGCTGAAGAGAAGATAGCTTTAATTGAGTTCAGATTTCTGAGCAAGACAGATCTACAGATCAGAGTCTCCTCTCTTTAGCAACACTTACTGCTTATATTTATATAATCCTAGTGATGGAAGGACCTTGTGAATCTAGTAATTTTCAGTGACTTCCTAAGACTCCTGAGTTGTTTATTTCCTTAGACTTAAAGAGCTTCCTCTAGGAACTTCCTAAATCTTAAGAAGTCTCCCACAAGTATGAAGTGTTTCAACTATGAAGAAATTGTTTCAATCCCCTCTCTGTCTCTCTCTGTATCTGTCTTTGTCTCTGTCTCTCTCTTTCTCTCTGTCTTTCTGTCCTTCTTCCTCCTCTGCTCTCCTCCCCTTCTCTCTCTCCCTCCTTTATTGCATGTGTGTACAGAAGCACATGTATGCTTATGTGCACATAAGTGTAATGCATGTGGAGGGCACAGGTCAACTTTGGGCATCAGTCCTCCATCACTATCTACTGTTTTAGTTTTGTTTTTGATTTGAGATGGGTTCTCTTACTGGCCTACAGCCCAATAAGTAGGAAAGGCTGGCTGGCTTGTAAGTCTCAGACATCTGCCTTTCTGACTCTGAAGTGCTGGGATTATAAGCATGCATCACGATGCCCACAAGCTTTTCTGTGTGGATTCTAGGGAGCAAACCTGGTCCTTATACTTCTGTTCAGGCACTCTACTAACTAAACCATCTCCTCAGCAACTACTTTGTTTTTGTTTTTGTTTATTTTTGTAGTCCAAGTTCAAGTTTGTTGGATAATTATTCATTTCCAGCAGAATTAATAGATCATGATTAAATACCAACCATGTGAAAGAGTGACAAGTGGCAGTGTGAGCACAGAAGGACCCTACCTTTAGAGCAGAAAAAGGGGTCTTGAAGTAAATAAGAAGTACTCCACACAGCCACTAAATCCACAGACATTATATAGCTCATCATCGCTTAATGAATATGACATAGTCTCTACTGTCCGCTCAGTTGTCTGGAGTCTGGTGTCTAGTTCAAGTAAGGTTGACCACTTTAGATTTGGGATGTCATTGTTACTGAAATAGGTGAAGCTTAAATGCTATAGCTTCTTGATGTAATGCATTTCTAAGGAAGCTATACAACTCCAATATTTATGCAAGTTTCTAGATACTGGTGTGATCTACACATGTTAACAGAAATTTGTTAGCATTTGTGTGTGTGTGTGTGTGTGTGTGTGCATGTATGTGTTTGCTTGCTTGTTTTAAGACAGAGTCTCACTATATAGTCATTCCCTCTGTAAACCAGGTTTGCCTGGAACTCACAGAAATCTACTTGCCTCTGCCACTGCCACTGCCACTGCCTCTGCCTCTGCCTCTGCCTCTGCTTCTGCCTCTGCCTCTGCCCCAAGTGCTGGAATTAAAAGTATGTGCCACCACTGCCACAAGCTATTGTTAGCACTTTTTAAAGAATAAAAAATAACAGGTATCTAGCCTCCTCCTTAGCTGGGCATTTGACACAGTTAGAAATGCAACTTTTATCTTTCTTTTCTGAGGTATAAGAGAAGGGAGCCATCTCTTCCAACTATGTCATATGTAACCGTGAATCAGTGGCGTGAAAGAAAATCTGTATGATGAATCTGTTGGCAATAAAATGAATGGGGCTAGTTAAGCCTGTGTATAAAGGCATGTTTCCTCTCTTTTAAAAGAATGACATGAAGAACTATGAGATAAAGATTTCTAAGCCATAGACAAAGCAAAGAAATAGGGTTGAACGAGAAGAAAATGAACAGGTGTGGAGAACTGCCTGGATAGACGTACGGCAATCTGTGATCGCTCACAGTACTTGCTCTGAGATTCTGTTTGTGGGAGCATTGAGCAGGGATGCAACCTCTTAGGAAGGGCGACAGGAATGCCAGACCAGAAAGGCAAGGCACACTAATGTCTCAGGACACATACTGGTAAATGAACACTTGGCTGATTCCGAGTAAGCTGGAGCCGTTGTCCTCACGTAGTCAGCCAACAGCAAACCTCTTCTAACCTTTGCTGACCGTGTGAACAATGCCGAATATTTGAGAGTATGCAAGAGAGCCCTGGAAGTCTCGTCATGCTTATGAGCAGTGTGCCCTTAATGCAGCAATTTGCCTCCCTTTTCATTTCAAACTGATGGTGTAGTTACAGTGTTATGTTAGCTCTGAATCTGCATAAGTTATTCGTGCGTGCCTGTGTACACAGGGGTGTGTTCATGTGGATGGAGACCCATCAGATGTCCCCCTCGTTTACTTTCCATCTGACCTCTGAATCGGGGTCCCACACTGAACTTTAATATTCTTCATTCAGCCGTACTGGATGGCCCGTGACTCCAGGGAACCTCCTGCCTTAGCCTTCCCAGCAGTGAGGTTCAGATAGTGTAAATCCACAGCTGGCTTTTAAAAATGTGTGCTGGGGGGCTTTGAACTCAGGCCCTGATCCTTGTACAGCAGGTAGTTTACCAAGTGAGCCATCTCCCTAGGTCTCGCCTGATCTTGAGGTGTTTAAACAGCTCTATTTGAATTTTTCCACCAAGACTGTAAATGATGAGAACTTGGTTGGAAACATCTTGGGACCCCCACTAGAAAGCATGTTTGGGTTCCTCACACCATGGTGACGAGCACAGTCGAGCTTTCTTTTTGCTCTTGGTTCTTCCTCACAGGTCTCTGTCAACTGCACTGCCCCATACCATCATGCTTGCTTCAGTCCTGTGACCTTTTAAAACTTTGTTTCTATTGATTCTTTGTGAAGTTCACCTCATGCACCGTCATCTCCCTGCCCCTCGGCCCCTGTGACCTCCCCAAAGGAAACAAAACAAAACAACACAAAAATAAAGCAAAACCCAAAAACGTCTTGTCCTGAAAGCTGTAGTGTGCCGTAGTGTCTCCCTCAGTATATACCCTTTTTCCAAAACAACTTTTCTCGCACATGTTCGTTGAGTAATTGGTCTGATTCTAGGCCTCTGGCTCCAGCCACACTGTCAATACTGACTCCTCATGGGGACTCCTCTTGGATATCCTTGTTGTTTCCCTGTGTCACGAAGATCCTGCAGCTTTGGATCTGCTGAACCAGCCCCTTCATATACTCCAGCAGTTTATAGTTGGGGTAGATGTTGGGGTGGGCCCACTCAAAGCCCTGAATCTGCAATTGAGTGTAGCTGAGTTGATCTGCCCGCCAGCTCTCCTGCACCCAGGCCATAGGGCTAGCTCTCTGTGACTTTGAGCTAGGGGTACACTTTGTGTTTCTTTTTATTTACTTTTATTTCCCAGTCTGGTCACTTTCTTTCATCACTTAACTGCATAGAGCTTCACTTTTTTTCTGCTATAAAATGTGTGTGATATTTTGCATGGCCTTGCCTGTTGCTGCTAAAGTCAAGTAGCAGCTGGGTGACACGGTGAACTGTAGAATGTCGTAGAATGATATGAAGAACAGCGATCCCTTCCCAGCAGCCCACACAAGGATTTCCAGAGAAACAGGGAAGGATAGGCCTCCAGGAAGATGTTTTGAGTCCCTGGTCAGAAATCAGGTTTCTTCTGGCCGTCTCACTTCTTGAAATGCATTTATAAATAAAGCAAATCAGGGGGTGGGGATTTAGTTCAGCGGTAGAGCGCTTGCCTAGCAAGCACAAGGCCCTGGGTTTGGTCCCCAGCTCCGAAAAAAAGAAAAAAAAAAACCTATAAATAAAGCAAATCTAGATTTCCTTTCATATCTTACACTCAGAACGTGGCCCGGCATAGGGGGTATAGAACAGATAAGGCCAGACACACACACACACACACACACACACACACACACACACACACACACACACACACACACACACCTTCACAAACACTCACACACACACACACACACACACACACACACACACACAGAGAGAGAGAGAGAGAGAGAGAGAGAGAGAGAGAGAGAGAGAGAGAGAGAGAGAGAGAGAGAGAGAAAGTGACAGCACCCCACCTCCCTTCCTCTTTGCAAAAGAGCCGTCTTCCCACAGGACTCTCAGCTTGAGCTGAGAATTGCCTGGGTGGCAATTCTGTCTTTAAATTCTGTCTGTACTGGTCTTTATCAGTGTTGATCCCTCCTCTGCCCCCTCTCATTAAAACTGTCACCTCCAGTCCCATATATCATATATATGATTTTTAAATTTACATTTCAAATGTTATCCCCTTTCCTGATTCCCACTCTGGAAACCCCCATCCCATTCCCCATCCCCCTGCTTCTATGAGGGTGCTTCCCCCACCCACCCCTTTAGCCTCCCCGCCCTGGTTTCCCCTACACGGGGCAATCCCATTTTTTATTTTAGACTTCTCTGACTACCAGCCTCTGCCTTTATCTACGAGTTCCTCCCTGCAATCTCCGCCGCCCATGGCACGTTCAGCCTCACCGCTCATGCAGTGTCAGGACCTCACACCTCTGGGTCACAGTGACTCCTCACGCCTCACATCTGCCTTGCACTGTCACATCCCTGAAGGACGTCGTCCAGCCTCTTTGTCTCAAGAAGCAGCACCGCACTGTCGTATATTTGCGGGGTTTGTTACATTTCAAGTCACACTTCTATCGTTCAAACATTCTCCAAGGGCAGAGAGTGCATGGCTACCTGCTATTAGGTGACCTTATCTCACATGATCTTAGTATATAAGAGGTTCTCAGGGTACCTTCATGAAGGGCAGGTGGAGGAGCAGAGCAGAGGTGGGAGAAAACAACAAAGAAAGGGAACATCGAAGGATGCGGCTGTTGTGGATACTCTACGGAGTGAAAAAGAAAACACTGCTTACAGTCTGCCTGGCTCTACAGTGGATGGACAATAACGTAGCCTTTGTAATCGGTATTTGATTGGGATTTGAAATCATCTCTTAGATGTCATATGATTCCTCCTAGATTCTGAAATTCCATTAACAGCTAACATTTACAGCATTTATTTTTTTATAGAACAATCATCCATCTATTCATTAAGATTTCTGCTAAGTGCCAGCTTACAGAATAGGATAAAAGGCCATTAAGAGAATGGGATGTGGATCCCACTTCCATAGAGGGGCTGCACGCCTGAGTAGCTAGCAATCCATGAGTTAGTTTTTCTCTGCCTAAGATGAGCAGCAATTAGTTTACCTTATTGCTATGCTATGAAGATTAAATGACAGGCAAATATTAGAATTAGATGTGAAGGCTGAGCTATAAGCAGGTTCGAGATGCTTCTGCACATACAAAAGTCTGTAGAAGTCCATAGCCTATGTAGAAGACAGATGTTGCAGAACGAGTCTTACAGATGTATCAGGAGGTTGCATAGGGGCTCCTAGCTCAGTCTCACAGAGAGACAGGCTTGGAAGATGTTCACTGTGAACTATCATGTAGGACTCCAAGGTTGTATGCCCTCTGGCCTCTACATTCCCTATGTAAGCTTATACACACACACACACACACACACACACACACACACACACACACACACACACACACACACCCCAAGTGGAAAAAAAGACAAAGAAAAACACATTTCATTTCTCTTTCCTCCACTTAAAGCCTTCATTCAAGTCTCCACTGGCCATGGACAAAGTCCAGCACGCTTATGTCCCATTGACCCTGTCTGGAGATCCTGAGTACATAGCCAGACACTCTTCTCCTTGTATATTGATCTGCAACCTCTTAACTTAAAAAAAAGGGAAAACAGCAATTCACTGAATCTGAGTTGTTTCAGTTGTACAGGAAATCCTGTCTGCAATGGCCTTGACTATGATGACCCCCGCCCTATCACTGCCTGGAAGTGGCCATGGAACTAGCTTGGTCTTTCTAAGCATTGGCATTTGCTGCCACCTCCATCCTCCTTTCTGCCCGGGGAACTGTTTGTCCCAACTGAGCAATCTCCCTGTCCCATCTTCTCTTTCCTGATATTTACTTACTCATATATTTATAAGCAGGGTCTCGGTTAATATGTAGCTGAGGCTGGGATGAAATTTGCTAAATGGTCCAGACTTGCTCCAACATCACAGTCTTCCGGCCTCAGCCGGCTGAATGCTGGAATTCTGTGTACCAGGATACTAGGCTATAAATTTATCAAGACCATAGGGAGCACAATATCTTGTTTTGTTTTCCCCATTCCAAGCCAAGCTTTATCTCCTTTACCACATTGGTCTCCCACTATTTGTCCATCTATCTATTCATCCTTTAGCCCTGTATCCACTCACCCTTCAAGTTTATTCAGTAGGCCTTCACTTAGCATCTGTTGCTGTCCTGTCTGTGTGTCACCGTCATGCCAGCCCAGAGACTGCCCGCCCTACAGACAATCGCCCACTCTGAGTTACATTCTGAGTCAGATGGATGTGGATATTCGGAGGCCTGGTATTCAGACTGATCTAATAACACCAGACAAGTTCCTTTAACGTACTCTCATTTGATTAAAAAAGCAGAACTGTGAAAGGGCTCTATTGTCAAGAGTACTAGCCATTCTTCCTCAAGCCATCCTGGGAATGGGATGAGTCACCAGCCTTGATTGCCTCAACTGTTGGCAGCCTCCGCTGTTCTGCCTCTTCAGAACATCACATCCCAGTCCTGCTGTGGTGACATCACTAGGCTCACGCCACTGATTCTGAAGGGAGGGAAAGGAGTGTGGATGCCGAGGTTGACTCATGGCTCTCTGAGCTGGTCTAAAGCTAAAAAAAAAAAACATGACTGCTCAAAGTAGGCAGTGTGAATGCCTGCAGTCATTGTCTGCGCTGTTATTTTAAGTTCTGGTTTTAAAGTTGATAAGAAGGTCTAGAAATATCTACGTGCTCAAAATTCACGTATCTTGTGCTCCTTATGACCACCTCCTACACTTGAGCTCACCTCAAAGTGTGTTAGCAAAAGCACGACAGACGCTCAATGCTTACACCTCAAGGCTCACAAACTTACACCCACCAAACATTGAATGACTGCAGAGATGAGATTCTCTCAAACACAGAACCTCCTGAAGGCCTCACTTCAGCATCTGCTATCCTAATAAAATCTGCACAACCAACCCACGTCTTGACCTCGCATACTCTCATATATGATGTGTAGTAGAGTGACTCTTTTTACTTAACTTTTTAATCGATTCTCTGTGAATTTCACATCATGTACCCCAACCCCACTTATCTCTAGTCCCTTTACAACTCTCCTCCACCATTGCAGCTTACTCCCCAGAAGAAAAAAAAATCTCATTGTGGAAACCATAGGGTGTCACTGTGTGTCCCACAGTATGCCCTTTTGTCCACGCTTCTTTACTTGCTAATGTTCATTGCAATGAGTCCTTGATCTGCTTCGAGGCCTCTGGGTTCCGCTACGTTATCAGTACTGGATCCTCACTGAGACTCCTTCTCTTAGGCATTCTGTTGTTTCCCTGTGTCATGGAGGTCCTGCGGCTCTGCATCTGCACCAGCCCCTTCACCTGCTCCAGCAGTTCATTGATGGGAGAGATATTGGGGTGGGCTAGCTCTAGATCCAGACCTGGGTGGTAGTTGACCACGAGTTCTCTCTACCCACACTACTAGGGCGAGCTCTCCAGCACTACCCTAGCTAGCTCACCAATGCCTCAGGAGTGAAACCGATGTTCTGTTCTCATACCCTGTGGCCAGCTCACCCATCGTCATATCAGCCGGGCCAACTCTAGTGTGATGCCCAGGAGAGGTGCAGGGCCCTCTCTCCCAAGTGCTTCAGCAGGCAAAGGCCAGCTCCCTGCTCACATACCCTGAGACCAACTCTTCCATCTACTGTGGATGGCTGGGGCAAGGGAGGGGGCATCTCTCCTTTGCCCATACCAGCACACAGTAGATGGGCATCAGAGCCAGCTCTCCCAGGCTCCCACGCTCTGAGCTGGCTCACCTGCAACTCCCACAACCAGAATCAGCTCTACTGTGCTGCCTTGTGAGATGCAGGGCCTCACTGTCTTGAGTACTGCAGCTGTCGAGGGGCAAGGTCAGCTCTCATGCTCTCATGTCTTTAGAGCCAGCTCTCCTGGGATGTTCAGGTGAGGGGTGAGGACAGCTCTGTATAAGCCCACAGACATCAGCCAACATGACTCTAGGTGGCAGCGCAGACCTGGGAAGGCTGCTTGGCCTTTGGTGGTAACATATCTCCCACGTTGTAGGGTCACAGACAGACATGGCCCTTGGTGCCAGTATGGGCCAGGACCTCATCATGGCCTCAGGTGGCTTCACTGGCTACTCATATCAGGCTGTTCCTCATTACCTCATCTCCAATTCCATCATTCTTCATTGAGCACACATCCTTCTGCTTCTCTTTCTCTTCCATCTCTCTGCCACTTACTTGCTCATCTTAGTGGTGACTAGGCCTCTGGGTGTCTGGGGGGTCACCTCAGGAGTGCTATGCCCACCCATGATGTGTGGCATCGGACAGGGGTCATCTCCATTGGGGACCCTCTCGGGCTTGCTCCCTATCTGGTCTATGTATCCAGAATGACTCTTTTAGGAAGAGTTGTTTGGTCACTGTTTAGTCAGTTAAGAAACACTACTAACTCACTGTTAGTAGTGTGACGAGTCTACTCTGTGGGTGTTTTGTGAGGTTTTGTTCTGGTCTGTCCTATTCTTCAGTGAGAAGATGCGGGATGCCTCTGTTCTGAGGTGAGCTGAGCACCAGGTACTCATTCCCATAATGTGCGTACTCAGGGAGACATCAGGGCAACAGTTGGTAACTCAGGTCACACTTCAGAGAGTTCTGAGTCTCTCCCTTTTCATCTTTCTGTGGACATGTGGAAATCACTTAACTTCATGTATGGAAGGAAGAGGAAGGCAGGAGAATTCCTATGTCTGGGATGCTTTCATAATGGGTAATAAAACACTTTGCAAATAGACAGGAAACCAAGTTCGAGTCTGGCTGATGGTTTCACCACAGCCTCTCTCGTCCCTTCTGGTCCATTCTTCCTGGTCTCTACATTTTGATTTGTTTTGTGGCAGCTGAGCTCTGCTCTCAGCGACATCCACTCTGCCCCTTTCACCATTGCACAAGGTCTCAGCCTTGGTTAGCTGCATTCATTCCCTCTGGGTGTCTGAGGTATTTGGACGAATGCTGTACATGTACATGTAGAAGAGTCTTGAGGTGTTTGTTACATACCATTTATTAACTGACGATAAAGATGTGACGTCATAGGCTCTGACTTATACTTTTGTTCTCAGTAAAGATCTTCCAATCTTCTGATTTCATTCACTGTGACCAAATCAAAGTCTCCATCAATAATGGGTAATTATATTAATTGTTGGATTGCCTAACAGGCCTGGAAGACATAGTTCTATAAGAATTTGGGTATTGGCACAATGACTGCAATCCCAGATCTTGGAAAGCTGAGGCAGGAGGACTGGGAGTTCAAACCCAGCTTGAGGTACATAGTGAGAACTTGTCTCAAAATACAAATGAGAAAATAAATATTTAAATTACTGGCATGATTATGGTATTTGTATATAAATGAACTAGAATAACAGTTAACATTAACCATATGCATACCTTTAATTCATATGTGTACCTCAATTCCTCTAATCCCCAATATCCTGCGACTCTCATAATATAGGCGTTATTATTATCTCCAATTTACAAAGGAGAAGGCAGAGTTAACCTGAGGACATAAAGTTGGTGTTGGCATTGTAATCTAGCAGTGATCCCCTTAGGGGGAATTTCTTCCATACTTGAGGTTACTGTAGGAAAAAGGCCATACATTGTTTAGGATCCTTTAAATATATGGAGTGTGTGTGTGTGTGTGTGTGTGTGTGTGTGTGTGTGTGCTGAATATGCATAGTTTTTGTACAGAGCGCATATTTACATGGGGTGCATACACATGTGTATGTAGATCAGAGAATCATCTCAGATCTCATTCCTCAAGTGCTGTTCACCTTGATTTATGAAACAGTTTCTCCCATTGGCTTTGAGTAACTAAGCAGACTGGCCAGAAGTTCCGAACAATCTGCTTATCTCTCTTCCCCAGCACTGGGGTTGCAAGTATATCTTTGTTTAGTTTTTTTTTTTTTTAATGTGAGTTTTGGGAATTTAAGTCAGGTCTTGATGTTTGTGCCGTAAGCACTTTACTGACTGCGCTATCTCCTCAGACCCAAATATATTTTTAATTTGTTCTTGGAGAATTTCAAACATGGATAAAATGTGCTTTGATCAAATCCACCCTCTACCTCCAGCAGACATTTCTGTTCCTGGAAAGAAGTACAACAGGCTAAGGTGTCAGACAGTTCTGAGTTCTTACACAAAACCAAACTGCCTGGTGACTTGGAAAATTAAAATGACCTTTGTGGGGTTCTTCCTGTTGGAAAGTAGAGGCTGGTTCACAGAAAACAAATGGTTAACCCTGACTCAAGGGAGGACCTTACCAAACCATCTCTGTAGCACCCTTTGGCCTTGGCATTGTGGTTCCTGGTGTATACTTCATGTAAAGGACATAGCAGTTAGGCCCTTATAGGGCTCCTCCATAGCTCAGATGGGCAATGGAGGTCAACTAATAAGAACACAGAACAAGCAGAGAAACACAGGAAAGCGTTCCCTGGCTATAAAGTCTTGTAGGGATTGCCTTCTCCAGCACTGAAATTTCCCATCACCCTTGCATGACCTTGAGGTTAGCTGGTATTCTGCATTTAGAAATACAGATGTTTATTTTAGCACGAGACCTCGGCTTCTCATGAGTAGATGGAGCTACTAAATGGTCTTCTCTGCTGCACTGAGATGAGCATGCCAACCAGATAGAGACATTTTCATCAGAGAGCAATCGATTCTGCTTCCAGAGGCAATCTTTATTTAGCTAACACACTGAGGGCAAGATTCAAGAAGGATCCCAAAGAAATGGGATTTTCCCCAGAAATCTCACTCTAGGTAAAGAAAAGGGCACCAGCCAGAGAGGGAGCATGTCTCCTGGAAAAAGACTTCAAACAATTCTAACAAGTTGTCAGACAGGATGAGACAGAAATCCAGATAAAGGTGGGTCAGGAGTACTTGAGGCCATGCTTGACCTCCTGACGGGTTTGCTGGGTGCCTTTGCCCTTCTTCCCAGTGTGCTCCATTTCATAAATCTCATCTAATTCTTCCATTACAAAAGGAAGAGCTTAGCTATTTTCCAGTGAATTTCAAATATTTCATGATATAGCGAGTCACCGTTTTGATATTAAATGTCTATTGTGTGACTAGGTAAGTAGAATTCTATCATGTCAAAAGTTAAGAAGCCATGTTCTTAATTAGGGAACATATAAACTTGGGACAATATGCTGTTTGCTTCTTCATTTTCAATATCTTGGAAGAGGCCTATTGTTACTTATCTGTCAACCAAGACACACTCTATTGGGTAAGACACTCCAGGTCATTGCTGTTAGTGTATATACTGAAAGAAATGATACAGGTCCCAATTACATCCCATGATGGATGAGTGAACAGTGGCCATCTGAATAACAATGGCACATCAGACTTGGGTATGAGTGATAGATTTATCCTTCCATCTCCCCTTAGTTCCACATTCTCTTCTCAAGCATCTGTCTTCTCTGACTGGGCAACGTGGCATCTGCACAGGTCTACATTCTTGTTTGGATCTGTGTGTCTGGGTGACTTAACAATGAAGGTTTCTGCACATTTGCTCCCAGAGATTGGTATAGAGCAAAGCCTCACAAACCTCATTTAGGACCAGTCGGCAGGAACAAATGATGGTTTGAAAACACTGAGAGCTACCTGACTTTTCACTAATCATCATGTGAGAAGGGAAAGTTTGGAAATAAATCTAACAGTCATTAAAATCAGAGGCAATAACTTGGATTGCCTAAACATTTTAAGATCTACAAGAATGGAGACAAGTTGGATACATGAAGCAAATTGAGAAACATAAAATTTGTTTCTCAACCTGAAGGTTTTTGAAGAGAACTCTCAAGATATGAAGGAGATGGGTAAACAGAATCATTTCCAAGGACAGCCTGCTGTACACTGATGCCAGGGAGAAGATAGCTCTTTATAACCCCAACCAAACAATAACAGATAAAGTGATCATTTCACTTGAGGTCACACCATGAATGTGGTGCTTTCTGATGGTGGAAAAATCTAGAAATCTTGACCCAACTGGAATAGGTAGGTAGGGAGACTTTGAACTGAAACAGGGCTTCAAAGCAGACTCTTGAAGGGACTGTGTATGCTAAGCCCTCCACAGACAGAGGTTGTACACAGTAGATCCAACAACCGAATGGGCAGACTTCGTTTCTTGCAATAATTCCCTAAATAATAAAATATATACTTTGTATTAGGCAGTATAGTCTACAGGAGAGTGATTCTATGCAGGTACTACACCTTAATATAAGGAACTTGACCATCTGTTGACTCTGATATCCAGGAGGACCCTGAAACCCATCCCCACAGGCAGAGAGGGAAAGATGGCACCTTCTCCTGTAACTCTGAGAGGAGGACCCCAAAGACAGGACACAGGTGTCTTCAAAACCATGTTTGAGTTCAACGTGAAAAAGATACTTGAAAGGTTCATCTTTTGGGAGTAAGCTTCCCAAGTTAGCCATCTTCAAGAAGAGGTGTGTGTGTAGCACTGCCGGTGAGCAGCCTGACCTCACCCTGGCTCTGGTCCAGGTGCCGTTTTGTGTAATAAAGTTAGTTTTTCTGTCAGAGAGAAGTTTAAAGTTTCCACCAGGCTCTTTTATTTCCACAAAATCCTCAGCACAAAGCAATTATGCAGTGGTCTAAGAATCTGGAGGGCGGCAATGCATGTGGGTGACCATACAGCTATGGTCTGATCTTTTTCTTTTTTTTTTTATATAGGACCTCAAAATATAGCTCAGGCTGGCTTGAACCCACACGCCTCTAGCCTCAGCCTCCCAAATGCTGTTTTTATCAGTTTGTCTTGGTATCTTCTGGGGTTTCTGATTTTTCTGTATTTATGTAAATGAGCGTTCCTCCCTCCCCAACATTCATGCTGGGCTCTTAAGTAAAACAGGCTGAGTGGAATGATATTCCAACTGCTGCCGAATCAATCTATTTCACTTCCCAACGTTGCACACAGAACCTAGTTCTGTTCTTTGAGTTGATTGACGTTTATAGTCGTGTATGTAGTTATATGTAGTGATTCCCACACCCCTACATCCCTCCCTGACATAGGACCTCATTATGCAATTTAGGCTGGTCCTGAGCTCACTACAGTGCCAAGGCAGGCCTTGACATTGCTTCTCCTGCTTCTCCCAAAGCTCCCCAAAGCTGGTATTACGAGGATGTACCACCCATGCTCAACACTCATTTACTTCTCAGTCTTGTGCTTCCTGGGCTGCATCCATATCACAAAAGTGGCCAAGAGCTTTGGGTTGCAAGTCCTTTCCCCACAAAGTGTTAGGATCATCAAGGCGGGTCTGCAGCCATAGAGCTTCCAGGGCAGAGCTGATCCTCCGCAGATCCTGTTCTCCATCTTGTGATATTGCTTTTCCCCCTAAGCTGTTTCTCTATCAATCCCTTAGTTTGTTTTCAGCACTTGAAAATGGAAACTGTATCGCCATTTTTCAGGGTTGCAAAAGTGGTAAGATCATACATGTGAAGAAGCGTTAGACAGCCACCAAAGACACACAAAACAGTGTTTGCTTTTTTTTTTTTTTTTTTTGCATCTATGGCATTGCTTTTATTTTTATTTGATAGATGGAAACAGGGACAAAATGTTACACTCACAGCTGTGGTTCATTACAGCAAAAAGGTATGGATCAAATTCAAGAGAAGGAAAGAGTCTCAGAATGACCAGGTTCAAACTTCCGAAAGATAAAGGAAAGAAATAAAGAAATAAAGTGGTGTGTGGCAAACAGGTACCAAACAGGAAGTACTAAGTAGCTATCTTACATGCTTGGAGTCTCCAGGGGAATCACATCATGGACTGTCTGTGACTGTGTGTGTCTCCTCTCTCTCTCTCTTTCTCTCTCTCTCTCGTTAGATCTCAGTCTGTGGTAGAAGCTGGGACCTTGAAACATGAAGAGAAGGGGGAAAACGAGAACACCCAGCCACTGCTGGCTCTGGACTGAGCCAGCATCATGCGACGCCTCCAGTGGAGCAGCCGCCTAGCAAGCCTGTGCCACTGACCCACAGACATGTGTGCTCTGCTTGATATGACGTCCTCCATTCCAGCCCCAGCCATGACCGTCAGCAGCCATTGGTCTGGGCAGCCCACACTGGACAAGGATCTGAGAGATGCTTTTAAAATGTAACTAATTAATTTATGTTTTAGTGAGGGATGGTGGGGGGATGAAGAAAGGCATTTATGTAAAAAGGATTCTCCCTCCCCTCCTATTTATGGCAGCAAATCTACTTAAAAAGGGGGTGGGGAACCTAAATTAGCCGCATATACATCGCTCTAAGGATTCACACAGGAACTCTCTCCAGGCTTTGCGAAGTAAGATGAATGCATTCCCAAATAAATACAACAGAGTTAAACTGTGCAGACGTGTCAGTCAGCAAGTTTAAAGTCGTCCCGAACCCCAGGCAACCGTAGCTACCATAATTTCCAGTTGTACTGACTTATTTTCTGACCTCATCACCAGCATCTAATTGTGCTCAGCCTAAGAGCGTGATCTCGCAGGTCTGGCTATTCACAAAGTTTTTAATTTACATATCTATCCCGCAAGAATGATTTTGACATCACGGTGTTTGTCAGGACATCAGCTGACTTCATGAACCGTTTTTTTTTTTTTTTTTAAGAAGACATGGGGCAGTGTGAAAAGAATGACTGCTTCATCGTAACAAAGTGATTTCCTGTAGGCATGGCTACAGAGAGGAGGCGACTCATTGTGACTGATGAGTCCATTTAAGTTAGTTCTTGGGTTACTATGGCCAAAAAGAAAAAAAAAGTGCTAGCAAATAAGTCACTTTGTCCCAACCCTCCTATTACCTGTGGAGAAAGGCTCTGAGGGGGCAGGGAGTCAAATCTCACAGGAAGACACTTAAGGATGGCTCAGCATGTAAGTACCAAGCTAAAGAGGACCAAGAATGCAAGTCGAAATGCCAAAGACAACCTATTTCCTTATCCATTCTCCTTAGAAATGGACCCCAGTCCCCACTCGCAGGAAGTCAGAAAACATCCAAGGGTAGGATATTTTATCTGTGCCATGTTTCCCAGTTGAGTATACGTAGGTATCTTATTCCCTAGCGAACTCTCTGACAAAGACAACACTTACTAATATGACCAGAGTGCTTAATGTCAAAAATTTTAATTAATAACACTTATTAAAATACTTTACATTTTAAGCGTTTGGTAGGTGGACTTACACCCTAAACATCCTAAAGAAAACAGGAAACCAATTCTACTTACTTCCACCCATAAACACCCAAACAACATTGCTAACTGTGGCCACTTCCTTCTCTTCGTTTCTCTTCTCTTATTCCTGCCCTTTCCTCTCTTCCTGTCTCCCTCCCCCTATTCCCGCCTCTTCCTCTCTGTCTCTCTTTCCCTGTTCCTTCCTACCCTTCTCCTCCTCACCCTTCTCTTTTTCCTTTGTCTTTCTTTCTCTGTCTCCCTGTTCCTCTGTCTTCCCTGTACCCCTCCAGTGCTGAAGATCAAACCCAGGACCTTGTCCTGTCAGGCAACTGGTCTACCCCTGAGCCCTGAGCTACAGTCTAGATTTATACTCTTTTGTTGATCTACTGTTTTATCACTTCTTTTCTACTGGCAGAGAATAGTAACAGAAGCTATTTTTATGTTCCAACCTTGAAGAAGAAGTAAAATCGAAACAGAATTTAAAGTTATTTCCCAAACAATGGCATCACAGTATATAAAATACACCAATTCACTTTGTATAGACCTTTTGAATCACAAAATAACAACCTTCAAAAATATCTACCAAGACGTGGATGGAAATTCTTTTCTTATGACACAAGAGAAAGGAAAAATTAAAGTGAATTAGAAAATTGTTTATTGCTTGTGTTTATAAGATAAACGTGGGATCCAAGTACTCAAAATGCTGTTGGAGTCAGTTACTGCCAACACTTGTGATAGTAATGGTACTTCTGGCTTTTCACATGGCAATATTTAGAATCCTACTGTAATGACCATATTTTAAAAAAACATGTTATAATTACTAAGTTAAAAGCTAATTTTCACTCATTTCTACCATTTTATTACATGAATGTAAGGTGATAGTTTAACAATGAGAACATATGGTTTGCATTTCGTTATGTGTATGTAATATATAGGAGAACCAAACCCAGCAGGTAACCGAGGGTTACTTCATGAACACTGGATTGTATTGCCTTTTGTCAGTGAGTTCCTCTGTTTAATAAATATTGAAGAACACAAATAACCTTTTTCTTTTGTCTGAGAATTTGTTTTCTTTTCTAGAATTTGGTAAGGATTGGGCATTCCCCCATGTCTTTGCCATCTGTTTTAGAGGAATTTTTGAACACTGGCAAAAGAAGGAACAAGTGCCTATTTTAAGAATGGACACATTTTGTAAACTTTCCTACTAAGAGCTGTCCTTAAGCTAAAAGGGAAAAGATCAATTTCTAATGAGTGGCTTTTTCAATGAGGTACAGAAAGCTGCTTCTTTTGACATTGGTTCAAAAGCCTGCATCTCCGTTTTATCTACCTCTGTGGCTGGAATCCCAGCCATTTCTGCAGAAGTGTTGTTCGGCTGGCTTAGAGATCAGTGCATGAATGTCATTACATTCTAAGGTTTGAGTTATCCTTAATTTGAAAATAGAAAAGAAAATGCAGCCATGCTTCACTAATGATCATCTTGAGGAGCAAGATGACTTTCTCCTGCTCTTTCTCAGACATGGGTAGCGCTCAAATCAAACACGCCCGTAAAACGCTGTTTCAAAATATAGTGAGACGGCTGACATGATTTTGAGGGAGGAAGATGGAAAAGCACTGCAAATTCATAATCGAGCATGCTCGACCACCTAGGATGCTAGCTTTGCTGAGCACCTCCTATGCTACAATTCCTACATGGATAAAATAGTGAAGAGACTCTCAGAGTCCAAGAGGCCGTCTTCTTGACACTCTAGTGGATCTACAGTAGGCAGACACTGGAGAGTCCAGGCCTTGT
The DNA here is from genome assembly GCF_011064425.1 of Rattus rattus. Classification (NCBI taxonomy): domain Eukaryota; kingdom Metazoa; phylum Chordata; class Mammalia; order Rodentia; family Muridae; genus Rattus; species Rattus rattus. The sequence continues at coordinate 134,072,997 of NC_046154.1, read as the reverse complement.
ACACAGAAGGCTAAGAGACCAGGCTGTCTGGGCCCCTGATCGTGAGCAGGGGTTTCACTCCCATGTAATATTTTCTCTCCCAGCTCCAATATCTGTGGTATTTTATCAACAAGAGCTTCCTATTATTAGCACAGAGAAAAAGGAAGACACTGAGCATAAATGAAGATACACAGGGAGACTCAAGGGCAGGTGTTGGCACAGTTCACGCATCCCGGCATAACTTCCCATTCATGTTAGGAAAACAAAGTCCTTTTCTTCATACATGGCTTTCTTTTTCCAAAAGGGAGATGTCTGAATTTACCAGGAAAATTACCATTTAATAGTTAGAAGTAAAGAATTTATACTTCTTGTCATTAAAGTCAATGAAAACATGGGGGTAGATGGTGACAGAATAGTTTAGCTACTTAGAAAAATATAACTGCATAGAAAAATTACAAACTAGAGTGATTCATTCACAGTTTCTATATATAGTATATCCTCCATGTACATTGATGTAGACACTAGTCTATGTAGAAAAATATCTTTGGCCAGCTATGTAGACAACACAACCAAGTATTCCCCTTCAATCCAGGCACCAGTTCTGGGTGCCATGAAGCAAGGGGCCTCCTAAATGAATTGCTGGAAGGCAAATACTCCCTCCAGTGAGTTCTAATCCAGAAGGAGCCTTAGAGCTCCTCAGCTGCAAGGCAAGGGGGTGAAGAGTCATGGCACTTGAGCTTCTATCTGCACACCCAAAAGGAACCGGAAAAGCGGCCTCCCTGGAGAGCAACCGAGTCTGTGTTGATGCCTTTCAAATTGCAGGAAGGCTACGCCTCTGCTGAGGGGTCAGCTCGGGGTGCCACACATCCACGATAAATATCAGCCGGAAAGACGAGGCATCCTGCCAAACCTCATGCTCAAAAGAGTCATCAAAGATGAGCACCTTGCCTTCTTCCCATGACCTGGAAGAGAAAAAGGCGCATTTGTCAGAATGGCTTTGGGAGCTTCACAGCCTGAGGACCGGTTACTATCCATGGATGGGAGGCCCCTTTGTGACCTCCTTTGGGATATGACCATAACATCAAGCCTTAAAATAGTCTTCCATTAATAATTAGGAACTTCAAGCTTCGTTCTTATTAGGGACAGCGATCGTCTCATCCTGCACTAAAGATATGCAAAGGACAGGAACTGGTGACAAGGACATAACGACAGCCTTCATAACCTCCATTTGGTCTGGCTCCAGCCTTAAAACAGTTGCTTAGTCAAGTAAGGGTCTACAACAGTGGTTTTCAACCCTCCTAATGCTGTGGCCCAACCCTTTAATACAGTTCCTCCTGTTGTGGTGACCCCCCAACCATAAAATTATTTCATTGCTACCTCCTAACTGTAATTCTGCTACTGTTATGAATCGTAATGCATTTATGATACACAGGATATCTGATGGGTGTCCCCCAGGAAAGGGATGCTGGATCCCCAAAGGGGTTGCAGGTGACAGGGTTGAGAACTGCAGATCTAGATGTGTGCCCTGGTACCTCAGGCATGGGACAGCATCTAGGACGATAATTGCACAGCTGTCCCATTTGTCACTTCAGAAACTGGTTTAGGCTTCTGGGTGGTGAGAACCAAAGTTTCCTTCCCTAGCACCACATAAAAGGCAGACACATAGCATGAGACCTGGAATTCTTGTGTTCCTATGGGGAGATGAGAAGTTGCAAGGCCAAAGAACCTCTGGAAGCTTGCGGGCCAGCTGGCCTGGTGTACACAGTGGTGAAGAACAAGAGAGACCCTGTCTCAAATAACACAGTGTGGGGACCCACGCTCACGGCTGTCACACGTCTGCAGTGGTAAACACATTCCTACAGAGACTCTCACACAAATGTGTGTACACACGCACACTCAGGAACCCACTTCACCATCTGTATACCATCCACACACAAAATAAAAGGGCGGGCAGGTGAGTTACGGCATCGATAGAGCTTCTTCCTGTATCAGGGCCGAGTGGTGTGCTGCCGTGTACTGCTGTGTGCTGCTGTGTGCTGCTGTGTGCTGCTGTGCTGCTGTGCGCTGCTGTGTGGTGCTGTGTGCTATGCTGGTGTGGTGCTGTGTGGTGCTGTGTGGTGCTGTGTGCTGCTGTGTGGTGTGTGCTGCTGTGCGCTGCTGTGTGCTGTGCGCTGCTGTGCGCTGCTGTGTGCTGTGCTGCTGTGCTGCTGTGCGCTGCTGGGCGCTGCTGTGTGGTGCTGTGTGGTGCTGTGTGCTGCTGTGTGCTGCTGTGTGGTGCTGCTGTGCTGCTGTGCGCTGCTGTGCGCTGCTGTGCTGCTGTGTGTGGTGCTGCTGTGCTGCTGTGCTGCTGTGTGCTGCTGTGCTGCTGTGTGCTGCTGTGTGCTGCTGTGTGCTGCTGTGCTGCTGTGCTGCTGTGTGCTGCTGTGTGCTGCTGTGCTGCTGTGCTGCTGTGTGCCGCTGTGCTGCTGTGCGCCGCTGCTGCTGTGCTGCTGTGTGCCGCTGTGCTGCTGTGTGCTGCTGTGTGCTGTGTGCTGCTGTGCTGCTGTGCTGCTGTGTGCCGCTGTGCGCTGCTGTGTGCTGCTGTGCTGCTGTGTGCCGCTGTGCTGCTGCTGTGTGCCGCTGTGCTGCTGTGTGCTGCTGTGCTGCTGTGCGCTGTGCTGCTGTGCGCTGTGTGCTGCTGTGTGCTGCTGTGCTGCTGTGTGCGCTGTGCTGCTGTGCTGCTGTGCTGCTGTGCTGGTATGTGTGCTGCTGGGCTGATGTGCTCCTGTGCGGGTGTGCGGCTTTGCTGCTGTGCTGCTGTGCTGCTGTGCTGCTGTGCTGCTGTGTGCTGTGCACTGCTGTGCTGCTGTGTGCTGCTGTGTGCCGCTGTGCTGTGTGCACTGCTGTGCTGCTGTGTGCCGCTGTGCTGCTGTGTGCTGCTGTGCTGCTGTGCCCGCTGTGCTGCTGTGTGCCCCCGCTGTGCTGCTGTGTGCTGCTGTGGTGCTGTGTTCTGCTGTGCTGCTGTGCGCTGCTGTGCTGCTGTGCTGTGGTGTGCTGTGCTGCTGTGCGCTGCTGTGCTGCTGTGTGCTGCTGTGTGCTGCCGTGCTGCTGTGCACCACTGTGCACCGCTGTGCACTGCTGTGCACTGCTCTGTGCTGTGTGCTGCCGTGCTGCCGTGCTGCCGTGCTGCTGTGTGCTTCCTCCAGTTCAGTGTATCCTCATTCGCTGAGAGACATTTGGTTGCTCCCACCTTTTGCCCCTTGTGACTTTGCTGCTGTGAGCAGGGCAAGGGGTGGAGGTGGGGGTGGGGTATGCTCTCTTTTGGGCACTTGCCATCTTTTTCTTCTATCTATCCTGAAGTTTGTCCCTTATAGCCACCAACATTGCTCAGTTTCTCTGGTAACACTGAGATCAGGAAAATGACCCTCTCTCTGTTCAGGTGTTTAAACAGAGAGGGGTTAGTTGAGTCCTCCTGTTTCTTTTTGGTTTGTTCTTTTCTTTCCACGTTTTGTTTTGCATGGTAATAAATGTCTGTTCTGTCATTTGGTGCCCAGACTAAGTTTCTGTCCTTTATAACACTTGGAGTGAACGCTCGATTCCCCATATTCAGAGGAATTGTATAAACAGCTAAGCAACACATTTGCTGAATGCAAGAGATTTGTGCAGTAGAGGGAAGGGGCAGGCAGGCGGGTGTCAGATGAAGAAGAAAGATTGATCTTTTTACTAAATATTAGTTACTGTCTTACAAGTTTACTGACTTAGAAATGTTATTGTTATATGTCTCCAAGGTGCCACTTATTCTTCTCTGGAGTGACTTTGCCTCCCCTAAATCCACCCCACATTTGGAAACTCCTGTAGACATTTCTCCTAAACCACCAACCAATGAGTACACACGGAGGGACCCATGACTCCAGCCACACATGTAGCTGAGGATGGCACTGTCCAGCATCAATAGGAGGAAAAGCCCTTGGTCCTGTGAAAGCTCATTTCCCCAGTGTAGGGGAATGCCAGGGGGTTGAAGTGGAAGTGGGTGGGTGGGAATGGGAGCGTCCTCATAGAAGCAGAGGGTATAGGAGAGGGGGGAAAGGGGATAACATTTGAAATGTAAATACATAAAACATCCAAGAAAAATAAAATTACAAAGAAAAACATTTCTCATTGTCACCGAAGGTGTGGAGCACAGTACTGCCCTCTAGTGGCTGGGACCAGGGATTCTGCTGAAGATCAATGCACAAGACCACCAGAGCCAGACCGCCACAGTGCATAGTCCATAAAATAACATCAATCATTTGCTCAAGGACTGTGTCCTGGTGATACTATGGTAACCAGATAGCACTGCTCCTGCTACTCTGTAACTCTTTGCTAAGGTGCAATACAAACTTTTAAATGCTTCAGCGAAATTTTAATATCCCGAAAAAGTCCTAGTGAAAATTTCCTTTAAAAATCAACTGCATTTAGTACGTTAGTATCACTTAAGCTGCATCTTCACGTCAATGTAAATACAGGAGCACTGAGTCCACCCACAACCTTTGGTGGATCAGAAAGGCACTGCACAGCCACCACCGGCTGGTTCCCTCCTGGTGCTTTGTTTAGACTACCATTCTAGAGTTTGGTTCTCACACAGCTTTCTCCTGAGGGTCTGCTGGAGGCCCTGTAGGGTGCTTTGCAGCTCTGATGTAAGATATTCCATGTATAACCCACTTACATAGTAGATGAAGCTAAGAATATAAACAAGATTAATTTCCAATCTGTCTGTTTTCCTAAGATAGAATACTACTTAGGAAACACCTAGTCTGGGTTTCTGGTCACTGGATGTAAGACTCATTTCTTCCCTAAAATGGATCTTCAACAAACGGACTGAGCTGGAAGTGAAATCATTTGGACCCTGTGTCAGGTGTTCTCCTGAGAAATGAAAACATTCCCAAGATCTGACTGCAAGTGCTGTTATCCAAGAAGCCCTCCCCAACCCAGCACAGATATATCTTTAAGGGCATTATGCTAAGCAAATCCAGGTAGTCACTAAAGATCATAATCGAGGGAGTAACTAAAGATCAGACTCCCTGGGATTCTGCTTGTGCAAGGTCCTGGAGTAGTCAAGATCAGAGACTAAAGAGAAGCTGTCCTGCTAGGGACCCTGTCACAGTTTCTGTTGGGGCTCCCCACAGCAAGGCCTACTGGGTGTTGATGGAAGGAAAAGAGAGATGGGTTGAAAAAGATTAGCTATTTCCACATCATAAGGGTTTGAGGCACTTCCTTAAAATGAAAACTAGAAGAAAAAAAAGTATTTTCATCTCTTTATGTTCTTGGTACTCAACCGTTCAGACGAGACTATTCTGGATGTAGGTTGTGGCAATGACTACACAGTGTGAGTGAATGCTAACTAACCATGTGTTTTAAAATGGTTAACATATTTTACTTTATGATATGTATTTAACCATGATTAGATAAAGAAGAAAAAGGGAGAAAGTCAACAGGGACACATGAGAGAAAAGAGTAAAAAAAAAAAACAAAAAAACAAAACAAAATCAGAACACAAGCAGGACACTATAGCCTTTCAAGGGAGCAGAATAAAACCTTTTGCTTCTGGCATTTGTCACTTGTGTGATCCAGGGCAAGTTACTGATGCCTCTTTATTAAGGATGATTTATGATCTGATAAATCCATCATGAATCGAAAATCCCATGCATTGCTGAATGTATACAATACACTATCCAGACTGAACATGCCAGTCTAACCTATGGTATACATGCTCTGTATGTTCACATTGGCCTAGAGCTGGGCAAGGTCATCGAATGCAAAGCCTACTGAACAGTAATGTGTGAAATTGCTAGCATTACTTATCAGAAACCGATACCCAACACATTCCAGCAACATAGCCCCTGGTAGCATCTTGGTTGGTTGTCCAAGTGATGGAGTGGCTGATTGAAACTGGGCTGCTGAGTTCCAGCATCTCTAGAAGGTGTTAGCACATATTGCTGACCCAGAATAAAAGCAAAAATTACAAGTTCAGTTTCTAGCAAATGGGTTTCATTTCTTCACAATCGTAAGGTTGAAATGCTGCAGGCAGAGCTGTTATTACACTACGCATTGGGGTACATCCAGACACTTGTTCTCCACCCTCAGACTTGGTAAGAGGATATGGTAGGCATTCAACTTCATAGTGAAAATTATGAAACAGCCATGGGAGGAAAACAAGAGACACAGAGAAGACAATAGATTACCAAGAATATACTTGACATCACTCCTTATGAAATCTGATTTAATTTGTGAAGACTGAAAATATATCTTGGATACCAATGACAAATGGCTCTTGACGTTATTTGAGCAACCAGAGAATCTGCAAGCTATTTAAAAGTCTACATGTAATTCAAATAAAATACAAAAATCTTCACTGCATAAAGGGACATTTTCCAGGATATTTTGATTGGTGTAATGAAGCCAAAGATGTAGGAATGTTTAAAAAACATAATCATTCCAACGATTAACTTATATTTCCTAAGAGCTTGGAAGACTGATTGCCACGGAGCATTCTGACTTCTACATAGAAAACTTCAGAGCTACTGTTCATGGATTTTCTAGTATTCTAAGTCAAATGTGTATCAGATGTGGGTCACATATGTCACAGGATAGTTATGAGTATAGACTAACACAAAGATCTTCAACTTACTCAAAAGATTGTGTGTGTGTGTGTGTGTGTGTGTGTGTGTGTGTGTGTGTGTGTGTAACTTGAACACACATGGTTCTTGAACATAAACTGTATAGGTAACGCTATGGTCTTACAAAGTGGAAAGGTTGACAGGACCAATACTTAACCAATTTTTTTAAAAATAAAATAGACCTAAAAGCTAGAAGACATTCCCATGGATTGTGTACTAAATATTTTTTAAACAAAATTCGCTTTAAAACATTTTATTGACATATGACATATGTGTGCATGTGCATGCCTGCATGGGCTTGTGAGCATTTCTCCGCTGTGTGTGAGGTGATAGTGATGCAGAGGATGGTGGCCTTCCATCACGTGCATACATCTCTGGGGCTGAGCTAGGGTTGTTGGACTTGGAGGCAGGCACCTTTACTCACTGATCCATCAGCCCGTGATGGAGTTTTATAAGTCTTTAAAACACTATGCAGAGCTTGAGGAAGCATGATCATGAGTTCAAATGGTCTATATGGTGAGTACGAGGCTAGCCTGGGCTATCCAATTAGACTCTGTATCAACAAGTAAGTATGTCCTTGAATTTTCTGTTTCCGTAGAACACTGCAGTGGCAATTACTTAGTTGAGATCCTTTCCTTAAAAACACAGTCCTCTGTCTTTTCATTAGTATTCAGATGCAGGATAAGTAAAACTTCAGCTTCAATTATCCCAAAGAGGCAAAGCAACACACAATAGGGCCTTATCCAAGCCATGTCTCAACCTGAGCTGACACAGGGTTAACCTCGACAGATATCACCAGCCTGGAAGAGAACACTGTTTCACATTACAAAGAGATGGGGCATGCAGTTGCCTAAGGTCTGCAGATCTCTTTGGAATGAAAAAAAAAATCAGTGGCACAGAATAGTTTCCAGAACACTTGTTTTTCAAGAAAAGCTCTAACAATTACAGCCAGGTTATGAGCGAATTATGATACAGACAGCTAGCAGAGTGGCAAAGCTTTTCAGGGTGGCCTTGGGAGGCAGTCTCTTGGAGCTGGACCCAAAGCCCTGCTGTGAGGGGTCACGATACAGGGCTGGAAGTGGTAGTGGCCAGATATTTGAACGCTGCTTACTGTTCAAATATCTGGCCACTGAGAGAAGAAGGCCTTTTGCCTCGTATGCCAAAAGATGCAAGAATATCCAGTAACGAGGTAATGTAATATTGCATAATCCTTCAACTTCTCAAATTATTATAATCATAACTAATGATAATGGTGGCATGAAATACTTAATAGCTATAATTTTGTCATACAATTACCACCAATATTAATAAGGCTGCTGCTGGCACTTGCATGCTTAAAGTCTTCCACCTAAAACTTCTACAGATAAAAACACCAGCGAGCTTTGCGAGAAGGTTTTCAAATGGGTGAAAGTCATGCACGGTTGTAATTTTTATCCAAAGGAACTTCATGAAGACAAGCCCAGTTCCCTTGGCTTCACAGCCAACACAGGCTGGTTCTGTAGAAGCTGTGGAAATCCCTTAGGTCTGCTCTTACAGCTTGAAGCTCAGGATCATGGCCCAAGGAATGGTCTTGGTGTCTGCGGATGCCATGCAGGGGTGACCTACAAGGCATTTAGTCTGGCTGAGTGGCACAGGAAAAGGGGGTTCAGAGCCCAGAAACAATAAAACCCGGCCCAACCCTTATACATTCTTATCTACCACAGTCTCCTAGTATGGAAATTCTGGCATAGGCTTTCAATGATGTGAAGGCTCTCTGTTCCCTTCTCCTCAAAATACACACCGACAGATAGCCACCCACTCACTCATTGTTTTGGAAGCCAGGGTGCTTCTGTTCTTGCTTCAATGGCTGCTGACCAGCTCTGACCACAGCAAAGTCTTTCACGTATCCATTGGCATTATGTTTGAAAACGGATAAGAGGGACTCATGGTCTCCTTTCAGCCCTAACATTCTCTTAATTCTTTGAGTGAAAACTCTTAAACTCTTGGTTCATTCTTTCAAAGGTACAGAAAGCAAAGACATGGGTGGTGTCCGTTAGTCTGTTCAAACGTGAGTACACTGAAAATGGCCTGACTTCACAGAGAACCTCTCTTCCAATTAGGATTAAACTATTCGCTCCCTGGCACACTGAGCCTTGTCACCTCTTCCCTCAGTCCCTCATAAGGTGTGCCCTCCAGCTGGCCTACCAGAGGAATTCCTCGCCTGGTCACATCGATTAGCCCTGTGCCCTCCTCTGTGCCTCTCTTTGCCTTTTCTACCTTCCTTCTCTTGGTTCTAGGCTATGCATAGCAGAGGGGCCATGACACAGATGTACAGGTAAGAACACTGTAAGGGGATGGAACAGGAAAGGAAAGTTCTCGGGCCTGTACTGGTTAGTGTATATCAATGACACCAACTGGAGTTACCCAGGAAGAAGGAATGCCAATTGGGCCATTGTTCTTAATTAGTTTGGCCTGTAGGCAGGTCTTTGGGGACATTCCCTTGATTAACGGTTGATCTGGAAAGCTCAGCCCACTGTTGGTGATGTTAGGCCTCGGCTGATACCTGGGCTGTATATGACAGCAAGCTGAGCAAACCATGGAGACCGAAGAAGCATGTAAGAGGCTCTCCCTCACAGCCTCTTCTTCAGTTCCTGCCTTGACGTCTTAGATATCTTAGATAATAGACTGCAAAGAATGGGACAAAACAAACCCTTTACTCCTGAGTTGATTATGGCCAATGCTTTATTGCATCTCGAAGCAAAACAGAGACACAGGATGAGACGACAGCCCTGAACCCAAACTCTGGTATCAGGGCTGGACCAGGAGAAGGGTGAGAAACACAAGTTGGGAAGAGAGCCATGCTAAACCAGCAGGGCCACACATGCTATACTGATGTCTTTAACTTGGACACTTACTTAGATATAAATGTTACTGTTCTGCAACAGGCAGACCTCGGGAAAAACCACTCTTGCCTACTCCCTCAAATCCCACTTCCCTAGTGTGCCATGCCTTCATCAGCCATGGGCCAACACACTCTCCAGGTGCTCCTTCATCATTTCCTGACTCCTTAAAAGCGCTGAGTTTGTACTCTAGGTGACAAGAACCATCACCGATGTTACAGGAGTGTTGGGCTCACTCCCTCGATTCCACAGGACAGATGAACCCCTTCCACAGCAGCTAGACACAAGGGTAGCAATGACTCAAATGTACAGAGTCCATGACTCTCAGTGCATTGAGTGCATTCATCCCTATGGATGACTTTAATACTGAGACTACGAATACACAGGCATTTATTATTCCCATTTAACAGATGAGGAAAGTCAGGCTTAATGAATGTAGTGGTTTGGATAGGAATGGCCCCCATTGGCTTATTTGAATGTTTAATCATGAGAGAGTGACAATATTTGAGAAGGATTAGGAGGTGTGACCTTGTTAGGGTAGGGCGTGGCCTTGCTGGAAAAAGTGGGTCACTAGAGGTGGACTCTGAGGTTTCAAAAGCTTATGCCAGCCTAGTCTCAGTCTCTCTCAGTTCTCTCCCTCCCTCCCTCCAAATCAGGATGTAGCTCTCAGCTAATGCTCCAGTGCCTGCCTACAGCTGCCATATTCCTTACCATGACAATAATGAACTAAACCTCTGAACCTGTAGGAAAAAGCCCAATTAAATTCTTTTCTGAGAGTTGCCTCGGTCATGGTGTCTTCTCAGAGCAGCATGGCAGTGGCTAAAGCAATGAGGGTGCCAAGTTGTCTAAGAAAGCAAGGACTTGAACTCGGGTGGTGTTAGTTCAGTGTTTGTAACCTGCTTTTATGAAAACACACAATGCTAAGACCTAAAGACCCTGGGATGTGCCTTCCACACACAGTCACGTCTCAAATGTTATTAGAAAGGCTGCGGTTTGTGAAGCGTTCGGAGGCTGACCCCAGCAGCTTCCGCATCATTTACTACTACTACAGGAAAATGATTTTCAACTTCCCGACAATTCTTTCAACAATCAAACGCTTACACAATCCATTTTCTCCACAGGTACTGCAGTTTCCTGTGGAGGGTAGCTGCACGCATGCGTGCATTCTACCTGGCTGAGTGTAGTAAGAACTGTAGGTATAGTCTGTGCTGAATCAACAGGGTCACACGCACTATACTGGTGTCTTTAACTCACCGAGTGGCTTAGACACAGAATGCGATTATTTAACAGCAAGCAAAGCTCAGGAAAAACATCCTACTGGTTAAATGCGTTCTCGTTCTCGTGTGGCCCCAGCGGGGCGAGCTCTGCTGGCCACAGGAGTAAAGTCTCATTGCAGTACAAGTGGAACAGAAACTAAGGTTTCGGGACAGATCTGTGATTCTGGCAGGGAGAAAAGAAAGTGGGCAAAAATATTTATTTGCAAATGATTTAAAATTCACAGCTCTTCTAATGCGAACATCGTGAGACTTAAGACATCGCAGATACCTGCCAGGAACAAAGCAAGATCAGGAAGTACTGTGAACGTGTGTGGCAGATTAAAAATTAATTTTCCTCTTAATGTACTTCTTTTGGCATGACGTCTACATAACCTTGAAGCCTTGGGACATTCAGAAAGACACATCTTATAAAACATACTGTTTCTTTGGACAGCAATGTATTGACAACGTGGATGGCTACATGCCCGTTCGCCTCTCATTGGTCACTAATGCCAGCTCGTGCTCTCCTGACTAAGGTCAGTGCTGCTTCATGTTTCAAGAAGCGATGTGCTGGTCTGCAAGAGAGTTATGAGCTCATATGCTCTTAGCACAGTTCCAGTGTAGTTTGAAATGGCCTCTTAGAAATATGGGATAATTCCCAAAGCCACTCCTTAGAGTTGTAACCAAAGTCCCTTGCTGGTAGCACGCTTATCTACCAGTTCAAGTTCATTCAGCTTTGGACCAAAGTTGCTAACTTACAGCCCTAAAATAGGACCTGCCACAGATGATCTCAGACTCCCTAGCTTCTGTCATTTGAAATTATTACCTCGAGTAGCCCAGCAGTTTTCAACCTGTGGATAGAGACCCTTTCATAGTGGTCACCTGAGATGATCAGAAAACACAGACATTTGAATTATGATTCATACCACTAGCAGAATTACAATTATGAGGTAGCAACAAAAATAATTTTATGGTTGTAAATTACCACAACAAGACAATTGCATCAAAGGTTTCACAGCATTAAGAGGGCCGAGAGCCACTATTGAGCTAGAGTTTTCTGGGAAGAAGAACCTTGATTGAGAAAATGCCTCCATCCGATTACCTGAAAGAAAGTCTGTTGGGCATATTCTTGAAAAATAATTGATATGGCTATACAGAGCAGTATTGCCAACTACTGCCTGAGGGTCTGGTTAGCTGTCTGGATACACAATGTGAGCAGACAATGGAGTTCTCCAAGTGCTGGCTTTGGTGGCTCATTTCACCCCATGGTTGGCAGTGGTGAGAAGCAGCAGCAAGCAGGAGGAAGAAGAATTAGTGCTACCTCCTCATGCTACAGGCCCCTAGGATCAGGACTCCTTGTCCTGGGTCTGGTGGGGCTTTTAGGCAGGTCTAGGAACCCAGGATCCCTGAGCCCTTGTTTGCAGCTGCTGCTGCAGCCTTTGGGCTGATCTAGTATATCTCCATTCTTTAGGCCTTGACAGTCGCCCTTAACACTGGCCAGTGTCATAGCTGGGATCAGAGACCCTTGGCCTTACACACTTAGCTCTCTGGTGACAAAGGCCTGAAGGTCCTCTGTCCTAGCTCCTTGAAGCATCTGGTCCTTCCTCATTTGTTAGTTCTCCACCCTCTCTTGCTATCTCTCTACTACTCTGCTTTAGCCACCTTTCTCTTTGCTGTCCTGGAGAACTTTGAACTGTCTGTCAGCTTCAGAGGCCTGAGATTTGGCTCACTGGACCTTCCCCAACCTGGCTTGTCCCCAGAAATCACTGCCACTGCCCACTGTCTGCTGTCTTCTGTTGTTTTTAGTCGTGCTTCTAGCTCAGCATACATTACTAAGTGTAGGCCAGGAAAGGGTACTCTTTAATGGACTTGGTGCTACGATACTGGGTGAGCACAGAGGAGTGTATTCCAGTTAAGCTTTATTAACCCAAGAGCCTTGCTTAGGTTTGGAACAACCACACCCTTGCCTCTGCTCACCTCAGTGCTGTCTCACTGCTACACAGTCAGGGAAGAGCTCCCTTCAGTGGTCTGAATGGTTATGGTAGTACAAAGTTTAGCCTTCAAGGGGCTTTGTGAATCAGCTGTGATCAGCATTTAGCTTTTTGAAGGTATCTAAATAGTGTTGTAGACAGATGGTGCTGGTACAAGTTCTCCCTGCTGGTTATATGACAGTCCTTTTGCTGAAGACAGCCATGGCAGGCAGGGTGTCACATGGTCCTTCCCCACCATCTTTGTTTATTTACAGCTAAGTGGACTAAGCTAGAAATGTTTACAGTAACAGCTTAGTGAATGTATCATTAATATTAATGCTAACCTATTTTAACAGTGCTCTGCCAGTGCTTAATGCTTGCCCAGGGACATGGGAAGAAGTGGTCCACCTCACATGTCTCAGTAATTCCTAGGTTGGGCCTAGGAATATATAGTTCAAGTCACAATACCTCGTATTGAGCCTACTTCGGACTACCTGTTAATATAAAAACCCACATCTGCCAGAAAGTTGTTCTGAAATAGAGATCCATGCAGATGTCAAGTTCATGCTTTTGAAACGATGTCAGCCCTAAACAATATTAGGGTCCCTAAATCCAACAGTGTCCGTGTCAAAGAATAAACAAGAAGATACAGGAAGCAGGAGGTGAAGGTAGGGGCAGAGCCCGCAGTATCTTTTAGCCAAGGAACACCAAGTCTAAGAAAGCAGCCCCAGGATGAGAAGAGAGGATCGAATGGTTTCTTTAAGCCCTCAGAAGGAGCGAGTCCTGCAAACACCGGGCTCTCACACTCTGGCAGAGTGAATTCCTGTTGTCTTACATCATCTAGCATGTGGCCATTTATAAATTCCCAAAGAAACTAATACCAATTTGCAGTCTGTTTTTATAGTTAAGTCTTCCGAGTTGTAACGCAGGGGTTTAATAAGCCTGGATATCTACGATTACTGTTGAGAATGATGTTGTACCTGACGTGCTTAGAACTGGCTGTGTCACCGCTGTGTCACTGGCATTAATAACAGACTGGTGGCAGCACTGAGAAGCATCTGGATAATACCCCTGAGTAACAGGATCAAAGGCAATCCTTTAATGTCGTATTTCTCTGTGTCTTATAAATTACTTCCAAGGGACACACAATCTGGTCTTGCAATCAGAAGCCATTTGTAAGCCTGAGATGGTATTTTTAGATGTAGAGGCTAAATATCATGCAAGCTCACTCTCAGAGGAAAAAAATGTATTTTGTGTTGCAGTGATGGGGTATTTAAAGGACTCATAACCTGGCAGGAACCCCATGGTTCTAGGGCAGCAGAAATCTGATTATCAAGATCTGAGAACTACAGCAAAAAAAAAAAATGCCATGGGTAACCTGCTCTTCCAGCCCGCCAGGTGTCAGGCTCTGAACAACCACTGCCTGCCACCCAGCACAAGGATGCTCGACTTCTTTCCTGCCTGCTTATTTTGACACTCGGTCCCTGTACAGTGGATCACAGAACGAGGCCTCCAGATTTTGTCTGAAAGCCTTGGTATTCTAAATCTTTACAGACTGTGCACTCTTCAGTTTCCTTGGTATTTGCACTTTAAGCAGTACGTAGAACTTAGCCAAACCAACCCATTTCTCGTATGAAAAGCAGTATTCTGTCAAGGAAATACTAAACCTGTTCAAAGTACCACTGAGTTAAGGATTAAGGATGAGAATGCACCTCAGACTACAGCACTCCTGACAGCAGGGATGGAGAGGGACTGCTGACAGGCAGCCATGGTAAGGAGCCAGACTCTCCCAGCTCCCAGCTCCTCTGCAGAATCAACTCAGAGCCTGGTAATAGGCAAATGGGTGGTGAGCGCTTTTTGAAAATGACTGTGAATTTGCAAAATAGACCACCTGCAAATTACTGTTTTTAGTAGCTCTTTAGGGTCACACGAACTAGAGTGTATGTTAGCTCGGCAGAAACTGAGAGTTGGCAAGTCAATAGCCTATCGAGAGTCCTCTGGGTAAGCGGTGTGACCTCTGTCTGGTGAGAACTGCTATTCTAGGGGTGGTTTAAGATTCATAGCAGTGGCTGACATCCTCAAGTGTGGCCATGAGAGACTGGAGTATCTGATGCAAAGGAACATCCAAATGGGCAATTCCAGGTAAGGCCACTGTGGTGGTTTGAATATGCTTGGTCCAAGGGAAGTGGCACTATTAGGAGGTGTGGCCTTGTTGGAACAGGTGTGGCCTTGTTCAAGGAAGCATGTCACTGTGTGGGTGGGCTTTGAGGTCCCCTAATGCCCAAGGTCTGCCCAGTGTGGAAGAGACCCTCCTTCTGGATGCCTTTGGGTCAAGATATAGAAGTCTCAACTCTTCTAGCACCACGTTTCCCACCATGATGATAATGGACAATAAGCCAGCCCCAATGAAACATTTTCTTTTATAAGAGTTGCTGTGAGGGGTTGGGGATTTAGCTCAGTGGTAGAGCGCTTGCCTAGCAAACGCAAGGCCCTGGGTTTGGTCCCCAGCTCCGGAAAAAAAAAAAAAAAGAGTTGCTGTGGTTATGGTGTCTCTTTACAGTAATAACATCCTAACTGAGACAGTTACCTAATGTTCTGTGCTCTCAGAGACTTTGTGGTTACATCTCTGGCTCTACCCACCCACTCCCCTACCTGCCTGCCTGCCTGCCTGCCTCCTGCTTGCCATGGTCATCCTTCAAGCTGAGCTGTCTCCTTCCTCCTCAGGTCTCTGAAGTCAAGGGTCAGTTCCCCACTTTCCTACCTATGCCTAAAGGGGAGCTTAATTGAGTAGTTTGGTTCCAAGTAGCTATAAGCTGAAGGGATAAGAAGTAGGAAGGAGGGCAGGAAGGAAGGAAAAGAGGGAGGGAGGAGGGAGGGAGGACTGGAGGGAGAAAAGAGGGAGCGAATAAGAGACAAAACATGCATGGGAATGACTGAAAGCCATCAGACAAGTTCCATACACTCTTTGATATTCAGAAAGGAGAACCAAAAGATTCTATCCATTCCTTGTGCTGGCACGCATCTCTGCTTCCTGCAACACCGCCTCCCCATAACTGTCACAACTCAGTTATCGGTCAAGCTGCCCCTCAGAGCTCCTACCAAGCTCGACTCTCAAATCCCCATATTCAACTTTATTTTAGTTCTAGCCAGGTCTTGGATAGCAATGTAAATAAAATAGGTACAAACACTAAATTCCTTTTCCTTTCCATTAACTTGCCTCATACATTTCCAGGTGCCAATGTGTCCAAGCACCAGCACCTTCCTGCTGAAGACTGAACATGGAGAGCCATTTTGGACTGCTTTGCTTACCACACTCTGAGGGTTCCTGAGTCCACCCTCTCATATCTGTTGCTTCTTTATTCTCCATTTCTTTCCAGCACCCAGTGTTTACTCTTCTTCACTTTGGAACATTTCACTGTGTCCGTTACTGAGGGTGCTCTCATCTTTTCCCTTCAGATAATAACCACTGACTGTGGACTGAGCCATCAGTTTGGTGTCAGAAGCTTCCTTCCTTCCTATGGACTGGCCTTGGCCACACTCACTCCCCTACCTTCCTCTTCATGTGCTCTCTACTCTAGGCTGCTGAGTCAATAGTGTTTCTCAGATTTAGCATCTTTATTTTTATAGATGTTTCAGAAAGTTTTCCTCTCAGCTTTAAATATCTATAATCCTCTTGTCTAAAAACAAATAAGCAAGCAAACTGGAAGAAGAAGAAGGAGGAGAAGGAGGAGGAGGAGGAGGAGGAGGAGGAAGAGGAAGAAGAGGAGGAGGAAGAGGAGGAGGAAGACGACAACAACAACAACAACGATAACACACTACCCAAGATTCCCAAACCTTAGGAGCAAGTAACCCATGTGTAACCTTTGACCTGTGTTCCCCTTGGGCGCATGTAGTACCAGTTTTCCTAAAATCTTCCTGATCTTGTATGTCTGGGAGAGGAGAGGAGAGCCCCATGTGGTCCACCATCGTATGTCCCATAAATTTGTCTCGTCTTCCATTCTGTCCCCTACCATAGACAATAAGGGCTGTAGAAGAAGGTAACTTCCTGATTTCTCCTCTCTAGGAGCTTCCATTCAGCATGATCAGCAGGCTAACAGACATTAACAGCAATGATACCTGGCCAGAACTACTGAGACCACCCTGTGCACGTGGCTTAAGACAGCAAATGGTAGGTCTTATTTTTGTGAAGTGAAATTGGAACCTAGTAATTAGTATACTTTGAATCAATTAAAGCAGCTGTCTAGATAACTCCTTTCAAAAGTTACAGCTTGTGAGACTTGTTCAAGTGTGGCTTGAGAAAGTATGCCTTGTTCACAAGAAGGGTGAATCAGCTGCTGTGATTAGAAGAGGAGAAAGCAAGATGTGAGTCCTAACATTTACCACCGCCTTGTTCACTTTACCATTATACAGCCCTGAAGAGTCAGGATTGCTGCCAAAATTTATAAGCAGGAAGCTGAGATTTAAGGAGATAAAGTGACTAACCAAAGTCACAGAGTGACCGAAATGGTTCTGTGAGTGGCAGTCACTCACAGAACCATGCTGTTGCCTTTGGAGCAAAATGCAAATGCCCACTGGGTGATGTCTCTGAGGAGAAAGACTTCGTATACATATGCATAACCCAAGCTGTGGCACCTTAAGCACAATGCAGAAAGTGGGGAGCTTAAGGCAAGCGATTGACCCTGAATGCAAGGTTGTCCACTTTGAAGAAACAAGGGAGCTGGGCAGGCAGATGAGTGCTCTGGGAGTATAAGGCAGACAGACCTGCCCTGACTATGAATGACATCTCTGTACCCAGGAAGCACAAAGAAGGTCACACACTCAAATCTTGATGCAAATGACTTCATTCCTATATACTGCAGCTACCAAGGAAGGGACATGATTCCATCGACCACAGACTTTCGGTAAGGAACATCTGTTGTTGAGCGACTGGTAAGAAAGAAAGTGACAAAGGAAACATACCTGGTCTCATTGGCACACCTGATCTTGCAGCCTTCCTTGGGAATCACCAACCCTAGATGCATTCGGAGCCTGCAGTTTGTGGGTCCTGTGTGTGGCCACACATGAGTTCCAGGGTGCATGATGGAATATTTGATCTGTACAGAAAGTATAACACCCAATTAGACATTTATCAAGGTGAGAAGAAGCAGCAGAATCAGTATCGACTCATATGAGAGCCTTTATAACCCTTGGGACTTAGATTCATATCTTATTTCTCTGTGAGGGAGCCAAAAAACAAGCTCTCTTGTTTCCCCACAGTGACATAATACTCAACATTTCCCACTTTCAAATCTTGACATCAACCATATGAAATTATGTCTCATTAAAAAGTGAATGGGAAAAGAGACATCCACTGTGCCAAGGGAAATGATTGTGCTTTTTGTAAAGGTCAGCTCTGTCCCTTTCCTGACAACACACTGTCTTCTTCCCATCTCTGAGGATACCCTTAGTACCTGTCCTCTTCTGCATCCTGTTGTCTCGGAAAACTTTTCTAGTAA
This sequence comes from Rattus rattus, assembly GCF_011064425.1. Taxonomy (NCBI): domain Eukaryota; kingdom Metazoa; phylum Chordata; class Mammalia; order Rodentia; family Muridae; genus Rattus; species Rattus rattus. The sequence goes on along the minus strand of NC_046154.1, from coordinate 134,054,783 downwards.
AGTACAGGTCTTAGGAGCTCCTTTACAGGCATTCTCATTTTTCCTTCCTAGAAAGAAACATGATACAAGTATTGAGAGAAGCAAATCACAGTTATCATGGTGCATCTGTGGTCTCGGCTACTCTGGAAGTTAACTAGGAGGATTACTTGAGCCTAGGAGTTCAAGACTAACCTGATCACATAATGAGACTCTGCTGAAACACACATACATACACACACACACACACAAAACCAAACTGTAGTAAAAATTCATCTCATCCCATTTGAGCCACATGTACTTGTATGATCACCTTGGCTGTCAGAATGTAAAGGCCAAGAGAAAAACAGTAAGAGGCCAATGTCATTATAGGGCCCTTACATGTGCAAACGTGTGAGAGAAGAGTCTATAATCCAGATTCTAAGAAGACTGACCAGCCATTGCTGGTTTTAGAGATAGACAAAGACACAAAAGCCATGGGCGGACACAAAAGCCATGGGCGGATACTAGAACCTGAAGCCTGTTGAAGGATAATGACTTGGATTTAGTGAGCGAAACCCACTGAAGACTCCCGAGCCATGCCTTCAGGTCACGAGTTTCTGTTAATGTGTTATAGTACACACTGGAAATTAATGCAACCTCTAAGAAAGGAAAATACTTTATACTCTATGCCTAACCTAAAATGCAGTTCTGCAAGATAGCAAAACATTTTTGAGTTGGAATTTAGTGTATGTCTCAATATATTAAGAATCTTTACGTGTTGCTAAAATGACATTTAAATGAAGAACATCAGGATCTTTAAGCAAAAAAAAAATATGAGTAATTGTATCAAGAACAGATTCTGTGACTTGGACCATGTAAAATTTCTCCACACTCGTCTTGGGAAGATGTGCTCAGAATGTATGCAGTGTCACCAGCTTTCATGGAGGAGGAAAACAAGACTTGGTTTTGTTTTGGTTTTTAAAGAACACATTTTTGTTTTTCTATTAAAACATTTCTATAAAAGAAATTACATCTAAAGAAGAGTTTGGCTTTAATGCTCATGTACACTAAGATAATCTTATGCTGAGAATGAAATTAGTTCTAAGAGACACCACACCGTGACTTCTGCTTCAGTCAAGTGGACCCCTGAACTTAGGAAAGAGCTTCTACAGTGTTATTAGCTCTTTGCAGGGGAACTTTCTGCTTCTTAATCGAGTACATTGCTATGTGCTCTTTTTAGTTAGTAAAATTGTGTCCCAGTGAGCCGAACAATGTATGCCAGCTTGCAAGAATAGCATACAAATATATAAGCCATCATAATGGACTTTAAAACCAGGGCATCTATGAGCAAGGTTTTGGGAGGGCTGGCACAGAACCTTCAGCTATGACCCATGCTGCTCAAACTGAAGCTAGGTGAAGTCTGGTAGCTTGAAAAGACACAAGGGCTGCTGGGTTTCCCTCTGCGCATTGGTTAAGGCCTGAGCTTGTATAATACCTGATTGGTCAGTTGAGCCAAGACCACCAAATCAATCCTATCCAGGACTTCCTCTGGTGAGGTCTGGGTTTTAACCTCTAGGTACATAAAAAGGGAGGATTCCTAATCTACATATCCACAACCTGAAACTAACCAAGCTTCCTGGGTATAGTGTTTGAATGACCTCAGGTCTAGACCATGCTTTGATCATAAAGACTCAACTGGCAGAGTTTGTGTCCTTATTCCCAGGTCAGAAAAAATTGGAAACAACTATTCCTGGTCTCAAGCATCAGGGATTCAGCTCGTATATCTCATGTAGTCAGAAGGTACAGAGTCTCCCTCAGGAGAAGGTTGTGCAGTAGTGGTTCCACATCCATGGCTTGCAACCCATTGTTTTAAGAATCCACATGTGATCGGAAAGCTCTGCTAAATACAAAATTCTTCCAGTGCTCACTACAGTCAGATGCTTAGAGTGATGTCTGATGTTCCCTGTATGAAGGAAGCCACTCAGGTCTTATTAAACAAGGACAAACTGACACACAGAGGGGAACACAGTAAGGGAAGAGCAGAGTTGACAATTACAATGCAGTTGTCATGGATCTGACATCTAGGCTTTTAGATAGGCCTTGTGATGGTCCTATCTGTGAGGGAATTTTTGCTTAATTGGATCATTTGAAGTAGGAAGGGGCCACTTCTAATCTAGATCTTTGAGGTGGGGAGTCACATCTTTAATCCAGATTTTTTGAGATGGGAAGACGCACCTTTGATCTGGGCCACACTTCTGCCGGAAGCCTATTTAAAGGACTTAGAAGAAGGCAGTTTCTCTCTTCACCTTCTTGCTCTTGCCCTCACTAGCAAGTCCATTTCTTCACTGGCATTAGAGCCTACCTCTTTAGGATTCCAGCTTATACCGAAGACCAGCTGAGACAGCCAGTCTCACAGACTGAACAACTATTGCATTCTTGGATGTTCTTTTCATAGGCAGCTGTTGTTGTATTAGCTGGACTACATCCTGAGAGACTCATTCTATAAGTTCTTTTTTTTCCTAGAGAACACTGACTAACCCAGGTCTCAAGACTGCCTCTTTGTTGCCCTTTACTAATGAGTTCCCATTACACAGCACTGTAGAATCACTGGCATATATTCAATACTCTTCTTTCCAGTATTCCCCGACAGTGGGAACTACACCATACTCAACATAACTGTTTTCATTACTCTTTTCAAGGAGATTCAGGACATGCCCACAGGAGAGATCAAGAGAGGATATATTCAGGACTGTAAACGAGGACCATGATTCCCAAATCTTATGCTTAAAGAACACTTCTTCATTTTGTTACATTACAGGTTACAAGGCAGGAGGCATTCCGTTGAGTCTGTAATTGAGTAAGGAATGCCCGGCATTGGTAACATAGTGGAATTGCTTGTGTTTTTATTATTTGTCACCAAAGTTAATTCTCAACAAGCAGCAAACTTGGTTTCTTTGTGAGAATGGCTCGGGCAAGAGATCTAACACAGGCAATGCTGATATAAAAGAATAATACATCACTTGAATGTGGCTTTTCAGGTAATATTCATGGAGCTAGAGACTGGAGTATACTCCTCTTAATATTCAAGACTCTACAGAGAAGGGAAATTTCATTCTGCATGACAACTCTGACCGATAATTGTGGCTGTTCAGCACAACAGTGTACACTGAGCTTGTCGTTTCCAACCTATGATTTAACATACAGTTTCCAATCCCATTACCTCCTGCGCCACAAGCAGATTTCACAGAAGGACTTAAAGCTTTAGTTATCCTGAAGTGAAGGAGGGTTGTGTTAGCACCATTTCCCCTAGGCTCTAGAATAAAGATGTGTCCTTTGTACTTTAGTCATGGTTGGCAATATTTGTTTAATTTGTGAGCAAGGCACATGTTTAAGATAGACACATAGTAACTTGTTAGAGTTTTGGCAAGCAAGCACAGGGTCTCGTACAACCCAGGCTAGAGCTCTAACACTGACTCAGGCCCCTAGTCCTGAAGGTAGCCATTTACAAAGTCATTTGTGAGGAAAATATATGTTTTCAATGCTAAAAAGTTGATTATTCTTATATTTTTGGTTTTGAGTCTAGCCTTTAACTGCTGAACCACATCACCATTTGGACAAAATGGCAGCTTGTAGAATGGGGAGAGATTTTTAACCAACTATACACCTGGTACAGGGCTAATATCCAAAATACAGAAAGAACTCAAGCAACTAGTATCAAGAAAACAACCCAATAATAAAATGGGGTACATATCTAAACAGAGAATTCTCAACAGAGGAATCTCAAATGGTTGAGAAACATTTAAAGGAATGTTCAACATCCTTTGCCACCAGGGAAATGCAAATCAAAACTACTTTGAGATTCTATCTAACTCCTGTCATAATGGCTTCAATCAAAAGAAGTGACAGCTCATGCTGGAGAGGATGTGGAGTAAGGGGAACACTCATATATTGCTGGTGGGACTTTAAACTTGTACAGCCACTATGGAAATCACTGTGGCAGTTCCACAGGAAGATGGGAATCAATTAACCTCAAATTCCAGCTATACCACTCTTGGATATATACACAAAGTGTCCTACCACAGAGATCCTTGCTCAACCATGCTCATTACTGATCTATTCATAAAAGCCAGAAACTGTAAACAACCCAGAGGCCCCTCAGTGGAAGAATGGATAAGGAAAATGGACATTTACACAGTGGAGAATCATTTAGCTGTTAAAAAATGGTCTCATGAAATTTGCAGGCAAATTGATGGGACAAAAAAAAACAAAACAAAACAGATAAAGAAACAAATAAACAAACGCATTTTTGAGTGAAGTCTCTTAGACCAAGAAAGACAGAATGTTATTATTTGAGTACTGTATTCTATCTGGTGTTACATCAATGATTACCAAACTACAAGCCATAGACCACAGAGGGTAAGTAAGGGACAAGAGAGAACAGATAGATCTGTTGATGAAAGAGAAATGGAATAAACACGTATGAATTGGGGGAGAGTGGATGGAAGGATCAACAGGGGTTTGTGGGAGGGAATACATGGAGCAGCAGCTAAAACTGAAGGGCACTGAGGGGTGGCATGGAAATCTGATATAGCAGAACATCCTAAAATATATACAAGTAATGGGGAGATGGAGTCCCAACTGGCCATCTCTGGTCACCAAATGAAGCTTCTTGTGACCATAATTAGGTTACATCTAATGGAATTACTGGCCAAAGGGGCCCCAGAGGAATCTTCAAACAACCCAGGCTGTTATCAAGACTATAGATTACTTTCCACACATGGACAGCAAGACCCCATTCCTGAAGTAACTCCTATATAATCCATTGAACATGAGATACTGAACCGGTGCCTACGGAGAGCCTTCACCCCTGTGTGCTAGTATCTTTGGCACAGGAAGGTACTCTCCACGTTATGGGAATAAATACGTAAACAGCACATCAACCATGAGCCCTTTATCTGCGATGGTGTCCTGCTTGCACGCTGTGCTAGTGCAGTGGTGGCACAAAGCATATGGGGGTAACCAACCAATGTCTGATTCGACTCAAGGTCCAAACTCAATGCTTCCTGGGTGACCAAGAACCTGAGACTAGATAACTCAGGGACCTAGAGTAGAGGCCAAGTAAGACTGGTCTAAAGAAAAAAAGTATAGCAATAACATGACTCATAACGATACTCTGCTATATTTGTAAACCAGTGCCTTGTTTAGCCACCATCAGATAAGCTTCATTCTTCAGAAGACAGGAACGAATACGTAGACCCATAGACAGACCCCGCAGAGGGAGAGACCTTGGAACACTCGGCACTAAGTGGGATGTCTCCATCAAATCTCTTTTCTCACTACTCAGAGAACCCAGTGAAAGAGGAAGCAGAGAGAATGTAAGAAACAGAATGGATGGTGGACACCACGAACACAAGGCTCCCTAAATCAATATGAGCAAAACTTATACGAACTCGCATAGACAGAAGCAGCATGCATGGGGCCAGCATAGGCCTGCACCAGGTCCTCTATGTTTACATTATGGTTTCCATAACTTTGAGTGTTTTTAAGGAGATTCCTGAATACGCAAATGAGCGAGTCTCTGACTCTCGTGCCTTCTCTTGGGCTCTCTCTTTTTCTTAAACCCCTGTTGGGTTGCCTTGTTCAACTTTGATGTGATTATTTCTCTTTTATCTTATTATATGTAGTTTGTTGTATTTTTATAAAGTGGAATGAATAAATGAAAGAATAAATACCTAGCCACTAGGGTAAAGGTTAGCAACTGAACTATCATTTATACCTGCTGGGACAGGGAAACTCATTTTTTCCCAAGAAAGTGACGCTGGCTACATCAATCACTCCAGGGCAGGGCTCATGTTGAGGAGTGGTTGACCAGCCCGTAATAGACTCCACAGTTTTTTTTCTTGTTGTTTTTGCTTGTTTTTTTGGTGTGTGTGCATGTGCATGTGTGCGCTTTTATGTGGTTGCTGAAGGAGGGACATTATTTTATCTTGTTCTCTTGCTTTGGGAGTTTTGTTGGTTTGGGTTTTTTTTTTATTTGTTTTCTAAGAAAGAACTTAAAAAGTTGGGTGGGTAGGGAGGGGGAAAGCACCAAAATACTTTAAACTTAAAATTTGTTTTAAATAATAAAAATATAATTAAAAGAAAAAAAGTCCATTATTCAAGAAGGAATACAAGAGCTGGGGATAGAACTTGGTATTTCATCATTTGCCTAATAGAGTGAAGTTCTGCATTTAAATCCTGCAAAACACACACACTTTCTTTCTCTTACACACACACACACACATACACACACACACACACACACACACACACAAGATTATTTTGATTCAAAATGGAAATCAAGACATAAATTCGGTCTCTTTTAAAACTCAAGTGAAAAAAAACCACACACAGTATAGATTAAGCATCTGAAGTCACATATCCATTAATTAACTTTAAATGCCTATATTAATAATGTAACAAATGCACTCAGGCATTTCAGCCAAAATGTTTCCCAGAACAACTGAATATCAACATAAAGAACAACAAAAAGGAACTTATGAATGGGGAGTTAGAAAACAGTCATAACATAAAATAATACACCAACAATGGTATCTGCTGTAGTGGCTCCCACCCACGCTGGTGTCACTTTGTTCCTCAGCATCACCTTCATTTTTACAGCAGTGGACACAGTTCAGAGACACTCCCTTCTGACATAGTGATAGACACGGGCTGGGCTCTCATTCACCGTAGGGTACAGTGGATAGCGCACTCTTTAATCAAAAGCCCTTACATACTTATCCATATACATATATGTACACACATGAACAGATGCACACACGTTGAAAGACAGTGAGGGCGTATCACATGTATCAGGCAGCTGTCAGTAGACCACTGGCTCATCCTCTGGCCGGAAGGAAATCTAGAAGCCAAAGCTCACCTTGCTGCCATAGTGTGAACTGGCTCCAGTCGCCCTTCTCCCGGAGGTTTTCATCCTCAGGCAGGAAGAGACCCTTGGCTTTATCCATCACCATGAGGCCTTCGTCGCGGATTAACTTCCAGTTTCTCTCTAAAGACTTCAAAGAAGATTTTAGTTTCACCGAGAAGAAAAGAATGTCCTACAGAACGTCTCACAGGTCTCGCAGTGACTTTCGGTTGCTTTGTTTGTTTAAGAAAGAAAGAACTAAACCACCAACCAAAGAGTACACATGAATGGACCCATGGCTCCAGCTACATACGTAGCAGAGGTTGGCCTTTCCTGGCATCAGTGGGAGGGGAGGCCCTTGGTCCTGTGGAGGCTTGATTCCTAGTGTGGGGGAATGGAAGGGCAGTGGGGCAGGAGGGGGTAGAGAAGCACCCTAATATAGACAAACGTGAGGGGGATGGAATGGACGTTTTATGGAAGGGAGCCCAGGCAGGGGAACAACATTTGAAATATAAATAAATAAAATAACTAATAAACAAACAGACAAAAAGCAAACTAAAAGCAAAAATGAAAAATGAAATAAAAAAAGAGAAAATTCTTGCTTGCATTTAGATTCTTATTTTAGTTCCGTTGGAACCTCTTCTCAAAGAGAAAGGGGCCAGGGAGGGATGGAGGGAGGGAGGGAGTGATGGAGGGAGGGAGGGAGAAAATTCAGATCGGAAGGCAGCTTATTATTGGTGGAGAGTTCTGGCTAGCTACTTTTGCACAGGACCAGGCTTTGATTCCTTGAACCCATTAAGGTGGCTCACAAGTGTCTCTGACTCCAGTTCCAGGATTTTCCCATCCCCACCTCCACCCCCACCCCATGGGCATCAGGCAGACAGGCGGTGCACATACGTTTAAGCAGGGAACACGTACACATAAAATAAAATGAAAAAAATAAACTTATTCTTATAAACTATGAAAACTTTCCTTGCTCTAATTATTTGTATTATGATAAGCTTTAAGATTCTCCCTTTATTCTCACCCCCTTCCTTTCTTTGTCTGTCTGTCTCTCTGTCTCTTTCCCTTTCTCTCCCTTCCTCTCCTCCGTCTCTTGCTCCTCCCTCTCCCATGCAATCTAACAACAACAGCGGTCTTGCTGATGGTGCAATGACCAAGTTCCATGTGACTCCCACACCCACACTGGAAAACAGATCACGGATTTAATTTCAGTAGTGTTCCCTACGGTGACACCATTCCAACAAGACCAGCAGTAGTTAAACTTTCAATGGTTTTGGGAAACCAGTCGCGGGAGCAGGATGCATTATGAAGTTAATAACAAAAGGAAAAAAAGGTTTGGAATTCAGTCAAACAAACATGTCCTTGACTTATTTATAAGACTGTTTTAGCCTTAGCCACGGCTTGCTGGGCAAACTGAGTGACTGCTGCTGCTGGCTTATGTCCCCATCACACTGTGGTGTCCCTCAGGGGCAAGAAGGCTGTGAGAGCAATGGGTAGAAGCAGAAAGGGGTGAGTCTACAGAGCATTAAGGAGATACAGAGTGAAACTGGGGTTTGGGAATGGAAACCCCATTGTTCCATGCTCCAGGAAAAGTGGATGGAACAACAGGGGATCAGGGCAGGACCACACTGCCTGGATTTCAAGACAAATCAGGGATCAGGCACAGCAAGCTGTGGGTGGCTTAGTAGAAGTGGGGGGGACACCGGAAGTAACAGCCAGTAGCAGCATTTTAATGCACAGTGTGGAAACAGTGAGTACTTTCTGGTGAGCTGCCTTGTGAACAGCATGCAATCTTGGAGTAAAAAGAGGCAGACCATAGAATGAAAGTGTTTCTGCTGTTGTTTTATTTTGACCAACCTATGGTCCATGGACTTATGATTTAATGTAGGGAAAAAAATCTGATTAAATCAGAATGGCTGCACAGGTAGCAGACTCCAAAAAGCAGACATTTTCAGATTTTCGTGGGGACTATACCATCCCAGCATGAAGCTGCTACCTTATACATAATTTCACATTTCCTCAATGATTTCCCCATATAGAGGGAAATACACTTAGGCTTGATATGTATCTGGGTTGTAACCTACTCTGGGATCAAGTAGGTGAATCTCAGCCAATCGCCAGATGCCAACCGTTAAACCAAGGTCAAATAGGACAAGCCCCAGCCGCAACCAACATGGCTTCTTTGACTGGCTTACATTCCTCTCCCCGCTCCCTCTCTCTCTCTTGAAATTCACTTCCTTTACTCTGGCTATAAATACAATCTGCTCCCAGGGTAAAGAATCCTGAGAAATTAGACGCAGACTGCTCCCCAATTCTGGAATCACATGTAAGGCCAATTGAGGTTCTGTCTTATGAGGCAAGATTTGTCACCCTTGCTTTTAAAACTAGGGGACATCTTTCTGTATCATGTGAAAGCACAGGATCTCTTAAAATATTGCAGGGCACGGGATTTTGAGTTATTTTGTCTCCGTGAAACCCATCATCGCCTTCCTTGCAACCAACCCGTGTGCTTCCTCCTGCTGTGTGGAGGGCTGCCAATCACTGCTCCTCACTCAACACAGTCCAACAACCACGGACTCTGTTTACTCATCCCAAGCCAGCAGTTTATAGTGAGTAAGGTCAAGAGCACATTCCAATAAAGGGAGACTCAAAAGTCTTTGCTGTCCTGGGTCCCTGGAGTTAGAGGATTGGATGATTTCGTTAGAGTTTCAAGATTATGAGAAAGAGGAAAAAAGCGCACCCCAGGACTTTACAGTTTGTTCATCATGAATGCTTCTAAACTGTCACAGGACTCGGTGTCATTGTAGCTTGGTCAAGTTGCTAGATAAACCTGTCAGACGCTTGTGAGTCTGTCACACAGACAAGGAGAGAATTACCTCTCCAACACATGAAATCACTTTCCAAATGAGGTTATCGGTGCCTTATAAGGGCAAACATTTCCTTCCCCCCGCCCCCAGTCTTTTAGAAATCCCTCTTATTTCTTTTGAAAGCTGATTTTAAGGGCATAGTTGAGAACAGCTGATCTTTTTTGTTACTAAAATAGGGCACAAAGTCCTAGGAGAAAATGTTAAAGTGATTGCATCACTCAATATAATTTAAATTTTCTACTTAAGAACAGGCTGTCTCTTTATATAAAATGTCAGTCCTGCACCCTTCACCCGCAGCCTCCCGGAAGTGTTGCCAAGGTACTTTTCCATGGTAGTAATAATTTTTCTTCTCTCTCTCTCTCTCTCTCTCTCTCTCCTTGTGTGTCTGTTTAATTAATTTAATTAATCAATCAATTAATTACTTTTGCTGGTATAGGGGGTACATATGTGTCACAGTGCACATTAGAAGGTAAGGAGACGATTTGAAGGAGTCATTCTCTCCTACCATCTGGGTCTTGGAAATCAAATTCAAGTAGCAGGCTTGGCAGTAATCTCCTTTATGTGCTGAGCCTTATAGCCTACCTGGATTTTGTTTTTAAAGCACAAATACCTTGTATGTATCAGCTGAGCTGGGTGACAGCTGAAAGCCCAGAAGGTAGAGGGGCCCAGTACCTGACTCTAAACACATGGGCTAAAATGCCACACACGTTCCTCATCTTACTTGCCCTGGTTGATCTTGGTTGTCAACTTTAGTGGACTGCGAGATGCCCAGAAAACTAATATAGCACAGCCCTAGGGGTATCTGTGTAGATGATTCCAGAAATGTGTAGCATGAGGGCTGGAGAAGTGAGGAGGGAAGATGCTCTTTGAACATGGGTGGAATCATCCAATCTGGGAGCCTGGATAGAACTAGAAGCATCACAGGGAGGAAGCTGGTATATGATAGACCCCCCTCCCTTCTCTTCCTTCCTTCTTTCTTCCTTCCTTGTTTCCTTCCTTCCTTCTTTCTTCCTTCCTTGTTTCCTTCCTTCCTTCCTTCTTTCTTCCTTCCTTGTTTCCTTTCTTCCTATCTTTCTTTCTTTCTGAAACTACCCCTCCCTTTATTGAGACTTTCTTCTACCACACTATCAGAGGAAATCAGACTCCAGCCTTTGAATTTATTTCCCTAGCAACCTGCCATGGGACTTAGACTCACAGCCCCCCACCACAGCTCTATCTTCCTGGTTTTCCAGTTCCTAGCCCTGAGCAGTAGCTATTGCTTTTCTCTGCCCTCCAGCTCTCAGACAGCCTCTCTGAAACTAACCAGGCTCTGGTCTTCTAATAAATCCCGTTCTAAACGTAAGCATAGTCTTTCGGTTGTGTCCTTTGTACACTACCATGACTAGCCAAGAGCTACAGAGATTTCTACTTATGTCCGTAGTAAAACATCAACGTGCTCTGTTTCTCTTCTGAATTCAATGCTCTGTCATAGAATTGAATGGCTGGAAGGACCTCTACTGTTGCTCTAGGGTATAGCGTTTCTCCTCAGGAAACACAAAATGACCCTTGGAGTGGTTATTAAGCCCACAGCCCACAGGCCTACGGCCAGCAGAGCTAGCAACAGAAAGCCACTCTTCCGTCTCCTCCTCAACTGTTCCTAAGGCACCCATGGAAAGAAAGAGGGGCACACCTTGGCCCACAGACTATAAACTGTGGTGGGCATAGTGTGATTGCCCCCAGAGTTCTCACAAATTGGGGTTCTCCCAGGCGTCCATGCACAGTAGTTCACACAGGCATGTTCAAGTGTCTATCAGGAGAAGATACGCCCTGTGCTCAGAGAGCCTGTTCTGCGTCATCCAGGGAGAGCAACTCAAAGGTAGCTCCCACCTAGGACAACGGTCAGAACTGAGCGAACCATAATATGACACCAGGAAGCCTGGTGCACACAACGGGAAACGCAGGTTCACACCAAGCACACCCTGTAACTTTTTCAATGGCAAGATCTTTTAACCACATTAATGACTCTGGGAGGTCTCATCTTTGGAATGATATAATAGGGCTTTAGGAAGAAGTATGGGAAGGACCTGGAAATATTTTTTAACTATATGGTAAAAAAAATAAAGTATATAAATTTCAAACCTAATTACAGTGTGTGTCAGCTGGTATGGTCCATAGCTGAGCAACTTATGAATAACAGAAATCTAGTATTTTATTTCTCATGACCAAGATCAAGAAATTGGAAGCTTTGGTGTCTTTCAAAGAGCTATTTCATGTTGGTTCTCTTCCCTTGCTGGAGAGATGGCTTAGCGGTTAAGAGCACTGACTGTTCTTCCATAGGTCCTGAGTTCAATTCCCAGCAGCCACATGGTGGCTCACAACCATCTGTGATGCGGATCCAATGCCCCCCTGCGATGTGTCTGAAGACAGCTATAGTGTACTCACACTGGTGCTTTTCCCTAACAACTCACAATGATGGTACAGAGCAAGGCATGAGAGTCATAAGTGCCTAGCTTTGTGATCCAGTCTCCTCTCAAAAGTCCCACATCTGAATGCCTTCATCATGGGACTCAGGGATTCAACACAAGGACATGGCAGGGACACAGCATCCAGACTCCAACAGAGTCTGTCTGTCTGTGTGGGGGACCTGAAAGTAAGAGGGTAACAGAAACAACAAGCACCTTCTCCACAGTTGTCTGAGATGCATCAAATGCCTTTCTAAAAATGATAGCAGAAACTCGGATGCAGAATGAGCAAATTGACACATTTTTCAAAGCTTCGTTTGAACTATGATCCCTTTGGTCCTTAATTCATCCATTTGATAAGACTGGACAGAGGCTAGTTTCTAGGAAGTCGGTGCCTTTAGATGCATGTTGCTTCTGGTGGCTACACGGATTTTTGAACCCAGAGGTCTGCCATTATAGAACTGCAGGGCCTCATAAACGGTTGGCCTACACTTGCCTGTCGAGCGAACGTCAGCTGTGTTCCTCTCTCTCATTCTCTACAAACAGACTTCGAATCCGGGCACTTCGGATAGAGTGTGCCAGCTTTGCCTCCATCAAAGCTCTGGCCTGCCAAAGTGGCTTCCTCATCTGCCCCTCTGCCTGCTGCACTGACCTGACAGGCTTTTCCAACATCCAATTGTTTCCAAGCCCTTTTGTATACAGCCCTTCAAAACTGACTTCTGCAAAGTCTTGTTTTTAAAAGCTGGGTGACATCTCAGTGGCAGAAACCATGGGTTATATTCCTTGGACTACCTCCCCCTCCAAGAAAAAATCATTCTTTGGAGACAAACTAAAGCCAAACTCAGTTTCATTAGTCTCTTTACTAACTTTTCTCTTAATGAAAAAAGAAGTCTGTGTTTGTTTGATAGCTAACCATTACAACACATCCTACAATAAACACAGTGTTCTCTACCCACTCTTCTCTAACAGTAACCCCCGTCACAGCTCATTCTTTTAAAAGCTTCTTTGCCTCCTTTTATCTAAATAAGATCTGTGTATTACTATTCTTGACTATGAATTATAGACACTATCACTCACCTATGAGGGATGGTTAGCAACTTAAAATTTGATGGCTTTCTCTTTTCTCTCTTGGTGATCATTGACTTCACAAATCTATCACAATCTGGGTAAATTCACATTCAGATTTTATAATATTATGACAGTGAAGTATCACTCCTACTTGAGTTGTAGGATCATACTTCATTGCCTGCCTAGCTGGTAGACATCCTGCCCCCCTTGGTGGCTTAGTTTTCTAATGCATGAAACCATATTCTTTATTGCCTCTGAAACAAAGTTCCTATACAATCTCTTGATGCCACAGATTGAGTGTGCCTACTCCAAACACCTAAAAAGCCGAACACTTCAAATCCAGGAGCTTTACGAACAGTGACAGCTAGAAAATAACATACCACAAAACTTTGTTTCGTGCACAAAATTATGCAAAGTAGTGTATAAAGTTACTTTCAGCCTATGGCTACAAAGTGCATCTGAAAGAGAAATGAAGTTTGTGCTCCTCGCAACTTCTATCCCCAAGACATCTCTTTATAATAACCCTTAAAAGGCAACTCTGAAACATTTCTGTCCCCAGGTATTTTGGGTGACGAATTCTACATTTCATAAAAAAGAAAAAAAAAACCCTCATAGAATTTGTTTCTCCTTTTCCAAGGTAATGATGACAAAAGCCACCTGCGTGGGGCTTTTCACAGCAGCTGTTGTCTGGGCTCCGTGACCTGGCTTGACCTGGGTCTGGTACTAGGAAGCCCATTACTCCTAGACTATGGCTCTTGAGAGAACATACCACCGGTAAACTACGTGTCTAAAATTATCGAGGGCATGCTTAACCTTGATCAAAGCCTAGACTATGTACAATAAGTGTTTCTTTAGCACGTTTTAAAGACACCTGTAGTCAACAAGTTGCTCTCTTGTAACTCAGAGTTTGTGCCATCCTGGCCAACATCCCCCATCCTCTCCACTCCTTAGCTCATGACAACCACTGTGCCATTCTTGGCTACTATGGCTTTGACTCTGTCCGATTTCACATACAAGTAATATCACACAGAATTTACTTGTCCATGTCTGACTTATATCTCCTTCAGGACCAGATGATGTTGCAAATGAAAACAGCTCCTTTTCTAGAGGCCAAGCACTATCCTCCTGGGTATATGCATGTACCATGTTCTTTATGCATGTACCTGCTGGTGGATACAGAGTTGTGGATTGATGTCTACATGCAGGCGAGGGCAGGCACAAGATAAGGCAAGGCCTGTGATTGGGCAGGGAAAAAGTAAGGCGGGTGCAGAGTTTTGGAGAGAGGAGAGAGGAGGAGGGGAAGAAGAGAAGATGAAGGAGGAAAAGGATGACCCACCCTCGTGCGGCCTTAATAGCCACGGGTAGCTATGAATATCTTATAAGGGACGGGTTATTATAGGATAACTTGTCTTATGTAGGTGGGCAGTTTATATCAATATCAATTGGCTGTGAGTTATTGTGCGGATGTTTTGTGGAATCAGAACTTACTGATATAAATGGAATTGATAAACATCCACACAATTAGACCTCCTCCACCACCACTACCACCACCTCCCCACACCACAACCTCTCCTCCTTTTCCTCCTGTCCTCCCCTTCTGTGCCCTCCTCCCTCTCCTCTTCTCTTCCTTCCCTCCCCTCTCATTCTTTCTCAGATAGACTGCTTGCTTTGCACATTTGATTCTGCCGCCTATCAGCCGTGTGATTCTGGGTAAGTTACTTAAGTTATTTATCAGTTACCCTGGGTTTCTCATCTTAAAAATTTCTTTCAAAAGTCTCTGAGAGGGATATAGGGAAGGGCAATTAACACTAAAGGTCCTTTGAAAAGCGGCATGGAAACCTTCTATTCTGTCTTCTCACTGGGACCCCACATGGCTTGTCTTCTGAAGGGGTGCGCCTCTGGGTTCTATGGATTTAAGTCTCATGCTCTGAGAAGGGTTCCAGTTAGATGGGGTCAGGGTCCTCCTCAGTGGCCTGACTTTAATTTACTCACCTGTAGGATGATGTCATTATGCAGCAAGGCGGGTCCAGGATAAGGCAAAGCCTATCATTGGACGAGAAGGAAGGGTAGGCGGAGAAAAGGTCTAGGAAGGAGGAGGAGGAGCGAGGGAAGGAAGATGGCGACAGAGGAGGAGGAAGATTCTGATCCAGGTGGTCTAGGTCAATTTTATCTTGTCTAGGTGGGCGGTTTCCGTCTTTATTAATTGGCAGTGAATTTATCCTGTGGGTGTATTGTAGATTGAGAATGTAACATATAAATCTGTTAACATAGAGCTTTGATTTTACCGAACTACAGGGGATGCCTGCAAAGTTCCCAGCGGGCAGAGAGACAACGTGTCTCAGCTCTGGAAGCCGTGCTAGGCTATAGAATGCCTGGGGCCAGTGTGGTGCGGTGCCCACGCTAGAACAGGCCCGAGGAACTCCATGTGTGTGTCAGGCGTGGTATCAGCTCGCCAAGGGGACAGTTGTGTGAAAGCGGCTGGCAGAGAAACAGCTGGAGCTCAAGGCCCCCTGGATCCATGCAGAGGACACGCAGGAACCAGTCCCTCCGCCTTTTTATTTCTACTGCAACACTCACTTTCGTAAAGGTCCTACCTTCCGTTATCATCAGGTTGTGAGGTGCTGTTGGTTGGCACTTCAACGCATGAATTGGGGAGAGAGAGATGATCCAGTCGCCACAACAAAACATGTTCAAGTAGGAACCTGCCCAAGCTAAGAAAGCAAACAGCAGACGGGAGGTCCTCAATAATTCTTTATCAACAAGAAGATGAGTCAATCCGTACAAATAAAAGTAATGGAGAAAGGGGAGAAGAAATAGATTTTTCAGTGTGTGTTAATGCACACCTTCCATCCTTTGACTGCAAAGGTAGAAGCGGGAATATTTCTGAGTTCCAGGCCAGACTGGTCTACAAAGCGAATCCCTTTATAGAAGAAATAAAAGAGTTATGATTTTAATCTGTAGAGAAACATAGTACAAGAACTCACAGGGCTCAGAGTAATCTAAGTGAGATGCTCTGGTGATTAGTAGTTTGAAAGAAGAAATAACTGAGACTGCAGACAAGGCAGTTGTGAAAGTTCTAGTGGTATCAGGTACCTTGACAGGATCTGGTAGTAAATTAAAAGAAGGGGTGTGGTCAAAGGGACGTGTAGGCAACAGCTGTGCATTTCCTGGAATTAGAATAGACTGATCCCCATGGTGGATTCATTCATACATATACATATACATATACATATACATATACATATACATATACGTGTGTGTGTGTGTGTGTGTGTCCCATCTTACTTAACTTCCTAGAAATGTGTTCAGGGTTTATGTTAGGAATTATATATCTTGTCTTGGAAATGGTGATCATTTATCTTATTTTAGGAGTTATATACTTTGGACACAGCAGCAACATCAAGGCGCTGCCTCCTTCTTGGTGGGGGAGGGGTACAGCTGAGGAAGGCGAACAGAGGGCAGGCCACTTCAAGTGTAGAGTCTCAGAGAAAATTCTCTGTACAGTAATCTTAATAAAAAACTCACAGATCAAAGGAAAAAACTTCTCGATAGCCCTAATGCATTCTGACCAGCTCTGTTTTTTCTAAGCTTGAATATAAAGATGAAAAGAAAGTAGCTATCACTTCTTATTGTGAAAATAAAACAAGACCAGTCAAATAAAAATAGCAGAAGCCATTTATTCTGAGCTTGGAGGGTGCTGGGCTTAGCCAATCGAGTTTAGGTGGGAGGAGTGGGGGAGAGTCAAGGGAAGACCATAAAAGATCTGACAAAGGAGGGTGTCTGCTGCGGCTAAGTTAGAAAGTTAGAAGCGTCTTCTTGGCTTTTTCTGGTTAAGCCAAAAACTCCTGGAAAAGTGTTATTTGTGAATGAGATCCCTGCCGTTTAGGCTAATGTTACAGAAGCCACTGCCAAGTTTCCTAGCTTGTCGCTGAACATAGGGGTGTGGTCTTCTGCAAGCCTCACTCATAGCGAGCTGCTTTCCTCGGTTGGTTATTTTAGTGAGGCTGCTTGGCCAGGCAGGCTCTTGTAGGCCTTAGGCTCCCAGCTATATTGCTGTGGGGTTTATCATGTTCCAAGCTGAGGGCTTCGGGGACTTGGAAGGCAAGTGAGACACATGGCCATATGTACCTTGAAGATATTGATCTGTACACGTGTGTGTCAAGCCGCAGACCAAGAACCTGTGGCTCAGCATTTTTAAACCTAACATGGAATATGAACTATAGACATTCTGAAATATCAACTGTGCTGCGCTGTGTACTCATCAAAAGCGCTGGCCATAAAGCCACCCCCCCCCATGTTAACAACTATTGAAAACTCACTTTACTTTGTGAAAGAAAAGTTGCCTTTTGGCTTAAAATAACTCAAAGGTGATGCAACATTTCAGCATTTTGTTCTTTGCCAGACTTGGTTTAACTATGATGATCTTAAAGAGGCCCTTAGGTTTCCACTGAAAGATTCCTCACTTGGGCCTACAAGGTGATGAGAGGCTGGGGGCCTGCTTTGCATTGGGTCACCTACTGCTTACCCCTGCACATAGGCATGTCAGTCAGTCAAGAAGGGGCCACATAAGCTCGTGTCAGGACTCCAAGGATAAAACTTCGAGACCCCAGACACCTCTTCTGTGCTTCTTCCCAACGAGCGTAGACTAAATCTCTCTGCGCCTCACCCTTAGTTGGCTCTTCGTTGAGGTGTTAGAAGCTGTGCTTGAGCCTGAGTTTGGGTGGCAAACTTTTTGCCCTACAGCTCCGGTTACAGTCTCAGGACAGAGCTGACTCTAAACTGCACCCAGGGACATCCTGGGTGGTGGGTTTCCTTGTTTCCTGTTTCAAGTCTGAACAAGCAAGAGAGGAGGAGATGGTGTAGTTACTTCCAATTTAGAGATAAAACAGTCTTGGTTGAATGCAGTTGCTTCTCCAGAGCGCCAGACCAGAGAGCAAACGTGTCTCTGCCTCTAACAGGGGGCTCCTTCTACAAGGCTCACACACAAGGCTCTCAACCATTCACCTCATTGTTCTATTGCCATTTTCAGTGACGATATCACCGCGGTCCAAAGTTAGAAGTGTGCCTTAACACAGAAAGATTACACTGCTCTGCAAATTTTAAGGAATTGCTTTTGTTGCTTCTCTACAGTTCAACCCTGACTTTCATGTAAAACTGCTAATCCTCTTAATTCGTGGCTTAATTCCACATTAAATCTGACTTATTTTTCTTTCCTCAATCTATTTCATTTCAAAGCAAGTTCAAGCTCCTTGAGACCATTCATATATTTAATCATGGAGAAAAAATGTGGGAACCCTAGCATAGTAATTACTGGGGTAATCCCTTGTTCTGCCCAGGTGAGGTCATCCATCCACGCTGGAGTTCATAAAAAGAGCAGCATCTAATGGAAAGGACAGAATTTGACTCGGATCAATCATTCCTGTGCTCTCTGGCACACCACTGGCACAGTGCTTCTGGAAGCTTCTCCAACTGAAGAAGACTTCGAACAAAGGCAAACTTCTCCCTTTCACATACTGTTTGCTGAAGCTCAGAGGAGATTGCAAGAGCTGTGTGTGCATGTGCATGTGCATGTGCGTGCGTGCGTGCGTGCGTACGTGCGTGTGTGTGTGCGTGTGTGTGTGTGTGTGTGTGTGTGTGTGTGTGTGTGTGTGTAGATGGTCCCAGAGGGATATTTTAACCTACAGCTTCATCTGTTCTTGGCTGCTGGGTTTTGAATGCACTATTGTAACTTCTAGGCCTGGGCGTTTACATCCAAACTGGCCATGAACATGCACTGATCAAACTGCTAATCTTGACAAGATGCTAATCTCAGAGACTGTAATCTCAGTGTGTGATGGCTTTTCTCCTTGTACAAGTAATGCTCTCTATTGTCAACCTACCAAGGGTTTAAATCCATTTTTATATCAATTTTTAAGCTGAATGTCTCTCAGGAATTTGGCACTCATGATATTTCTGAACAATATGCAACATACCGAAAACTTTAATGAAGATATACCCCAAGGAGAAAACGCTGCTGTTAACACTTCGCTCTGCTTCTAGAGAGATCTAGATTTATAAACCCAAGTTCAGAGCTCCTGAATTAGAAACTCTGCAGTAAGGGTCGACAAGTCAACAAAGTGGGGCTGTAAGATGGCATTTTCCTCTGCTGTATCCCAACCAGCATGGAGATGTCCCTCTTTGCCTCTAAACACAGAGCAGCCTCAATGAAGACGTACTGGTAGTTAATGCAAGTCACTCGAGGGACTTAGAGATGCTCCCAGAAATTATTTTGAAAGCATTTTGATTGAATGTGACAGTGACTGTATCTGGAAGGTTTCCATTTCAAGATATCAATGGCTGGGTGGTGACTCCGGATAATCAAACCTGTAATTTTGAAATGGAAGATGATCTTGATGTATGTTTGGCAACTGAATCGTGACGGGCTGTGTTATTCCTTGGTGCTCAGCCATTACTGATGGCACTAATTCCCTGAAATGGTTTTCCTTTTAAAAGGTCACTCCAGGTATGGTATTAATATTTCTGCAAGTTAAGGTAGCAAGATGAAATAGTCTCACATAGAACTGAGCTGCAAGATGTCACTCTGGCTGAGATTGTTTGCTGCTGGACTCTCAGATTAACATCCAGGCTCTGCTTCCATTCTTTAAAAAAAAGCTAAGTTTGAATCAGATCAAGAGCTAAAACTCAGAAGCTCAGTTACACATTATTATGAAATACTAGCGAGAGAAGATCATACGACCTAGGAACAAATGTCAACAATTCTGAAGGGCATCCTAGGGTACAAGGGAGGACATGGATTTGAGGGTAAGGCCATGTGGGTTAAAATCCCAGTTCTGATACCAGTAGAGATGGGGACTTAGGCAAGCATCTTAATTAGATTAGAAGTATAAAAGTGCTCAGCACATTGATGACTTGTAGGCAGCATTTAATAGATATTAATTATTACGTTATTATTCCAATACCAGAGGACACTTCAACATTAACTTTACAGTTGTTTTTAGAGATGCGCAAAATCCCGTGATTAAAATTACAGCCACCATAGCAACAATGACTAATATTTACGGAGGATTCCTACTTATGACACCTTCACATAAGAGTGAATGCCGCGCGCACCTTGCAGACAACGAAACCACTGTGTGCTTGGGTTTTCTGTCATTCCGCCAGCTCTATGCACTTTACAAGATTCAGAGATTTGAAGAATCATTAACATTTGAATTTTAAAAGATTTTTCACTTCAAAACATAAGCCCTTTCTCATTAGAGGCCACTCCCCAGGATCCCATTCATTTGGACTCTGGAGAACACGTATCTATTTCCTGTGTCGGTTGATTTGCCTAGTGAAGACAGTTTAAGAACACACGTCCATAATGTGCTCTTCTTGTGACTAGCTTGTCTTACTTGGCATGACTTTTTAAGGTTCACCATGCTGGACTAGGTGTCAGGACTTCCTCACTTTTAGCTGTTGGAGCACAGGTATAACCCACCATATCTGTCTATTTGTTTTTCTCTTTGAAGGACCCTGATTCTACTAGAACAGAATTGCTGGGTTACACCCTTAGCCTATATTCAGCTATTTGAGGGGCAACTACAGTGTTTTCCAAAGTGAGGAAATGTTCAAAGGTTTATGTTTCTCCATCTACCCATCAACACTTGTTAATTCCTGTCTTTTCTTTTTAAATAGCTTAGTGGATATTAGCACTTTATTTAAAATAATCTAGTTTGGCTTAATACAATTTTATTACAAAATAAATTAATTACATTAATACAGTTTAATACTAATTTTTGTAATGTACTGACACTATGTTGCCTTTTCTCTTCCACTATATGAAGACCCAGTGAGGAGACACTATCAGTGAACCAGGAAGCATGTTCTTCCCTTCCCGGACATAGACTATGGCTGTGTTCATCTTAGAGCTCTCAGATACAGAATCTCGAGAACTAGATCTGTGCTGTTCCCAGAACGTTCTCTTTGTGGGATTTTGTTATAACATCGCAAATGAACCAAGACACTGGCTAAAACCATCAAGTTAGAAAGGCGTAGGAAGGGGTTTACACGGTATGCAAGTTTTCCAGAGAATGATAACCTTAATATAGTTGAATGTGGACTACAGAGTGAAAAAACTATTTGGTAGTATAACTCTAGTCAACATTTTCATAGGAAATAAACCAAAAAAGTGATCATAGCTTTAAAAATTAATGGAAAAAAATGAAAAAAAAAGAACAGAGAAAAAAGATATTTGTGCTGGTGCATGCCGACAGACAGCATGGCTGCCTTCCCAGATGTACCCTGGCTCTGTTGGGGTCCCCACCTCCTCCTGATAAGTCACTCCATGCAGATGAAGCCCTCTGGATGTATTTATTGGGGTTTTTGGACAACTTCACAAGGCCTTGCCCCTCAAATGGCTCAGTCAGACTGGAAGGACGGAGCAGTGTTCTAGGTTGGTAAAGCAATACTCTTTCTCCTCCTGGAAGCCAGGAAGCTACTCTATGTCTCATGCTGCCCTGTAGCCACGAGTGCCATCTGACATGTCATTACCAATAGGAGAGGCTCTTCCCAGAAGTCTCTAGTGTTTGCGTGATGGCCCAATGGTGCTTTTATTCTTCCCAGCTCCAGTCCAAGTGCTGCTGACAGCTATCTCACACTGAAGACAGAGCGGACTAAGGAGGAAGGGTGAGGCCCATAAACCATCTTCCTAACTAATCCTCCCCACCCCCAACACACACATCTGTTCTAATACCAGGCTTTCAACTATGTCAATCAATCAGGCTCCCTGTTGTTAAAGCAATCTTTGGGTTTAATATCTGTCACTTGAATTTAAAAGTATCCTGAAAGCTTCAGCAGGCAGCCCAACCTTCAGAGTCCAGGAAATATGACCTTCCAGAGGAGTCGGAAGAGCTCAGTGTGTGTTCTGAGGGAAGATGGAGTCCGACAAGGAAACATATATGATGGACATCACTAAGAGCTTAGGATTCACAGAGATGTTCCTGTGCTCTTCCTGCTCAGATGTGGGGCCTCTTAAGAGAAGCCTCAAAGAGCACTGCTAGACTATTTCCCGACTGACCAAGTGCTTAAAGCCTGAGGAAGAGAAGCTGGCTTTAACACTGGAGTGCACGACTGTAAGATATGTAGTTATACGAAATAAGAACGAACAGTCAAATAAGGCCTGCTTCATAAGTATATTGGGAGCAGACTGTAGTTCTTCCTCCTAGGCAGACAAGACTCATCAATAAAGTCTGGTAGGTCTTAAAGACATTTTATTCCAGGTGGTTTTTCATTCAGCCTGTGACTAGAAGTTGGGTCTCTGAGTTCAAGGGCAGCCTGGTCTACAGAGCAAGTTCCAAGATATCTAGGGCTACACAGAAAAACCCTGTCATGAGAAAAACAACAACAACAACAACAACAACAACAACAACAACAACAACAAAACACAAGAAACAAAGCAAAAACAAAGCAAAAGAAGTGACTAATTAAAAACATATATCCAACAGTTAAAAAAAGGATCATGGAGCTTCCCCATGTCCATCATCCAGGTTCTAGAATTAGCAATGTTTGTCACCCTGTCCTTTTCTTCATACATAAAATCCATAGTTATTGGAAAACCTGAATGTATCATCTTCTAAAAACTGATTAAAGCCCATCTGACCAATGATACACATTTTCTCCACTTGAAATATAAAGCAAATTGTTAGTAAACCAATACCTAGTCCCATTTTATTAATGAGTTTGAGAACACATTTACTTAAAGCAAACATAAGCTCACTAATCGCTAACAAAATCACATATAATCTTTACATTTAGATTCAATCTACTGATGTAAAATGTTCCCATGTTTTATAGCTGTTAAGGTGTTAGAATAACTGTGTTTATTATCTAGTTGTTATGATCCTTTGTAAAATATTTATAACTACTTTCTTGTTCTGTGGCCTCAAGGCCAAAAGTTTTCAAAGTCCAGTCCAGGAATACCTGAGGTTCTGGGCCCTTCAGGAATTTGAAAGGCCCAAACTGTCTTCTAGATAATACAGAGGAACATGTAGCTCTTTGCATATGCACTTGGGCTACAGAGGAATTTCCAGGAGCTATGTACTCTCTAACAACAGTGCTTCAATGGAAGTGGGAAGAAGACATCAGATTCCTGCCATCTTCTACTAAAGCAGGCACGGAGAAGACTTGTAAAAATATGTCATAATTTCAATCTTCTCATTACATTTTCTATTTAGATTCTATATGAAAATGATTCTATATCTAAATGAAGATGATTCCTTGTGAAAATATAATTAATCGTATTATCACATATTGAGGTTATTTTTAAAGAATTCAAAGAACTGAAATTGTGTTTCAGTTTTACTTTGATAATTCTATAGAAAGAAAGAGCCCCCACTTCCCAACACCCCAAAAAATCTCCACAAAGCTCAATAATTTTTAAGAGCATAAAGGGTACAAAGACTGAGAAATCTGAGAATGGTCATAACACACAAATTTCCTTCCTTGTTATCTAAAACCCCAAAGGTTATTTTTTGTCAATGATTCGAACTAGAGTCGGATCCATAATTGAAGAGTCGGCTTCTTCAGATTGGTCCATGAGCAAAGTGATGGGAGCTTTTCTTTTGATTAACAATTTATGGAGAAGGTCTAGCTGACTGTGGGCAGTGCCACCCCTGGATGTATAATAAAGCAGGTCAAGCAAGCCATGAGGAGCAGGCAGCAAGCAGCATTCCTCTGTGGTCTCTGCTTCAGTTCCTGCCTCCAGGTCCCTGCCTTGAGCTCTTCCCTGATTTCTCTTGATGATGGACTACAACCTATAAACTGAAATAACCCTTTCCTCCCCAAGTCGGTTTTTGTCAGTGTTTTATCACAGCCAATGAAAGCAAAATAGCCCAGAGATTGGTACCAGGAATGGGCTATTGCTGGGATAAATATGACCACGTTGCATTGGGAGGGACTGTGGGAAGGTTTTAGAGCTTTGGGTTAGAAAAGGTCCCTGAGTGCTCAGAAATAAAATACCTTTTCTCAAGCATTCCCTCCATACCTGTGGTATCAGCAGGAAGTAGGTTGGACGAGCTGCTGTGGAAGTTAACACTCACCTTCACTAGCTCTGTGTAGCCAGTCTCCCTGGGCGTCCACCACGGCTGAGCCTTCAGACCATTCACATTGTAAAGAGAACGCTGCCAGACGGAGGCAAAGTGTCCTCTCTTGTGCCCAAGTTCATACCACTTATATGCCTGAAAGAACAGAGAGGCGGCTTCATGTTGTCCTTTTCCAGAAAGCATTTTTTATTTCAAAATTGAAGGATGTCACATAAGCTAGTACGGATGTTCCTTGAGTTGTTGTCATTTTGCCACCACACAGACTCACTGTCAATACTCTGCAGTGAACACCTACTTCCTCCTGATGCACGAGAGTATCGTTCTTCAGCACCAGTGCTCTTGCAGAGGGCCCTCTGGCTCTCCCTATGATGGATGACTGACAGAGCCACAGGTCACCATCACAGCTGAGCAGCACGGACAGTATGGTACTATACACTGCTAGGCTGAGAAGAGCTCAGAAGTCAACATCTGAAGTGCGGCTTCTATTGAATGCAGAGTGAGCTGAAAAAGCCTTCAAACAACTATGACCTTTGTTAATTGGGGGACTATCTGTACCTTGAGATAATAAAATAAATATCTTCCTGATGGTCGCTGGTGAAAATCCTGTGGTCTAATGGAGTTTCTGTAAGCCTTAGGGTAAGCGAACGCTAGCATTTATCTTCACTCCCAGGCCATCAGCTCTGTGGATATTGGATCCATGCCTCACCTAGTTTGATTTCCACATATCTTTTTTTTTTAAAGATTTATTCATTTATTATATTTAAGTACACTGTAGCTGTCTTCAGATACACCAGAAGAGGGCATCGGATCTCTTCACAGATGGTTGTGAGCCACCATGTGGTTGCTGGGAATTGAACTCATGACCTCTGGAAGAACAGTCAGGTGTTCTTAACCGCTGAGCCATCTCTCCAGCCCCCGGTTTCCACACATCTTAGTCAGTTTAAAATGTAACTTGTTGTGTATACGCACAGCGTAAGACACCGAAGGAGGCCATGCTTTTATTTAGCTCTCATTTTGGGAGCTCCATTTTTATATTTTCCTCTCAAAGGGGTGGATTATGATTTAAACAATTTCAAATACATTCACTATTTACCAAAATGGGCTGCTAAAACCAACGAAGAGTAAATTTATTTTCCTAGTAACTTTCTTTGATGTCCGTGGTGACAGAGTGGATAAAAAGGAAATATTATCCTGGGCTGGCAATAAATAGTATGGCAGATAGAGCTGCGATATACATTGTACGGTAGATCAGGCTTTTTAATGGGAAACTTTTGTTCATGAAGTGTGTGCTTTTTCTGCAATAAGGGACAACACTCATGGCTTCACATTGGCTCTTATGGTACAAATGGCGCGTAAGACTAGCTTTTGCGGGGGTGGGGGCTATCTGGCTGCAGAGTACTTGTTCCATATGGCCAGTCCTAATGCAGATCGGTCATAGCCCTTAAGTGGCCCTCCTCTCTTGCTGCCTGACCTACAGGCCCATTGACTTTGGGTAGAAGAGTTTCTTAGTAGCACAGGGAGTACCATCTCTTTCATTGCTGTGTCAAATCTAACCATGGCTCTTTTGAGAACTGATTTTTGAAAAAAATGGGCAGCCCTCCCCATATCCTATACAGTGTCTCCTTATATAGGCTAGGGTAACCTCCAATGTGTAATCCTCCTGCCTTGGTTTCTTATGTAGTGAGAGTATAGGCACGTGCCATCACACCCAATTAAACCTAGATGCTTTTGATCAATAAAAAGAACTTAATGCGAAACCCCATATGAACAACAATGCCAAGCAACCAGAGCTTCCAGGGACTAAGCCACTACCTAAAGACTATACATGGACTGACCCTGGACTCTGACCTCATAGGTAGCACTGAATATCCTAGTAAGATCACCAGTGTAGGGGAAGCCCTGGGTCCTGCTAAGACTGAACCCCCAGTGAACTAGATTGTTGGGGGGAGGGCGGCAATGGGGGGAGGATGGGGAGGGGAACACCCATAAAGAAGGGGAGGGGGAGGGGTTAGGGGGATGTTGGCCCGTAAACCGGGAAAGGGAATAACACTCGAAATATAAATAAGAAATACTCAAGTTAATAAAAAAAGAACTTAATGTTAACTTCAATACTTTAAAACTACAGATATATTAATTTAAACATAGAAAATATTGAATCATTTTTATCATCAAAGAAAACTTGGCAGTAAATAAAATCATGTTAATGTACTAAATTATTAACTTTTTAAGGTGTTTAACAATCATGTTGCAAAATGTTCTTGCTCAGCAGAGTCAAGGGTGTGCTGATGGCCCTCTCATTTTCCACAGCACTCCACGATTGGCCTGTGACATAAATGACTTCATCAGCTGCTTCTAGCAGCCCCAAGTCTCTCCCTTCTATAACCATCAAAACTGAGAGTTATAATGCCTACATTCTTGGACTAGAATCCAAGGCCCCTCAAAACCAGCTAAACACTCATTCTCTCTTTGTAACACCTTTTGAAACCATCAAAAAATTCTTGATTATCTTTCTCATTAAAATTTCAAAGAGCACACATACTAATACTTCTTATATATTTTCCTTGAAAAACATGTAAGTCGGGCCCAGACTTTCTTTAAAGTCCAGAAAGTTAAAATGGTTAATTGATGTCAGGCAAGGAAAAAGAAAAAAGGAAGACAGAAAGATAACTCATCTTTGAAATAATTTGATCATTATGGTTTCAGCCAATTTGAATGTAAGACTTTATTTCCTGAACCTTCTGCTGTTAAATTAAGCACCATTAATTACAACATATGATTCTTTTTTTTTTAAAGTCTGGTACTTCGTTAATTTTTGGATCATTAATAATTCATTGGAAAGACTAGCCTTATTGATGGAATAGTGTATAAAAAAGTAATTTTAGGACAACCCGAACAGAGGCAGTGTGGTTCATGCTGCAGCCTTCACGGTCTTGGGTCTGGGGCTGCCCTGTGCTGAGCGCCTGGACAAGGTGAGTCCTTACGGAACCTGTACACAGTATTTGTACAGCACAGTATTGTGAGCACTGATCTCCCAGTCAGCACCATGCACTGGACAGCAGCCTGGAAATCCAACTCCCCCGCCATTTTTATCAGAAACAAAATCCTTATAATGACAGATCAGAAATTTAAAAATGGTGTCTACTGGTATAATATAGAGTGGATTCAACAAATTAGGCTAGATTTAGAAAAAAAAAGAAAACATGTAAAATGACAACAAAAAATGTCTAGGAAGTTCAGTCAAATAAGAAATTTGTGTAAACGACTTCTACTTCGTTTTCACTTTGTTTTGTTTTTCCTCTGAGACAGGGCCATGCAGCCTGGGTGGTCTCAGACTGGCTGTGTAGTTGAAGATGACCTTGAATGTCTGATCTTCCTGTCTTTCCTTCCTGAGTGCTGGTACTATGGGATGCGATACCACACCCACTCTATGTGGTGCTGGGGACAGGAACACTAGGCAAGTACTTGAACTGTGCTACATCCCAAGCTTGGCTACCTTCTTAAATGTATTTTATGTCACTGCCATTTCTATTTCTATTTTTGTCAAGTTATTGCTATGTATTCTACACAGACACACACACACACACACACACACACACACACACATACAATCTGTGTGACAGATCTGCTCTAAGTGGCCCTGCTTGAGCTGGACTGCCTGGAATGTTGGCACACTGTGGCTAGTACATTTTGGGAATAACACTGGTGGCAACTTACCAGTGTTGACCTATAAATGACATTGCATGGAAATAGGGCTTTGCTTCACATTGAATCACAAATGTTTTGAGAAGAAGGGCTGGGGAGAAAATGTAATGAATGCAAGAAGCAACAACTAGGTTCTTACAACAATCAGAGGGGGCTGATGAGAAACTGGAATTAACAACCCCTGAAGAAAGATGTGTGTGGGGTTGGGGTGGGGCTGCTAATGAGAGCAGGAAGTCTGTTCTTTGGAACTTGCCCTCAGGAAGGGAGGAAAAGAGGGAGGAGCTGCGGCTGACCCCAATTTTGATTCAGAAGTTGACAATAAAGGAACCAGAGGCAGAATCTAAAAGAAAAATGGCAGAGAGGAGAAGCCAGCTTACTGTGGGAGCTCCATGCCGTACCCTCAGACTGGCTGGAGGTGTGTGAATCTGCGGATGGAGAGTGAGACTAGGGTTGAAGACAGAATGTGGACTCAAGTAACGGAGCCTCTGAAGCCTGACTGCTCCAGGGCTTCCGTGGGTTGTCTTCCTCTCTTTCTCATCCATCCTACCAGAAAGATTCACTAAAATCCATTTTCTTGTCAGCCTCAGTGACGGGGGCTGTGGGTTTGCCTCTGACGAGTCTATCCTCCCTCAGACCAGCAGTGAGCTCTACAGATGCAGGCAGAGGGCGGCTGCTTCCCAGTGGGTAGTCTCTGACACACAGACTCAACACCTAATATTGGGTTATGCTAGCATGGGGCTTCTATGGGCTTGTTTCTGCTCCGTGTAAGCATGAATCTTTATGAATGTTCCGAACTCAGGAACTGTGCCGTTGTTTGCATATTAATGATGATTACGTTGGTGGAACAGTCCCCTAGGCTTAAATACCAGGCTCATAACAAGTGTTCAGTAGTGAATTCATTGTCCTTGAAGTAAGAGCTGTTTTCATCTAAGATAGGAGATGAAGAAGATTTCTTTTATCCGTCTTTGCCCTGTACCACGGAATGTTCAAAGACAAATTAATTAGTGACAATTATATTTACAGAAATTGAATACAGACTTTTACCTAGTGTTGGATACTGTGGCAGACATTCTCTTGTCTTTCTCATTCAAAGGAGGGTTCTTTTTTTACAGCAAAAAGGAACAAAATAATGACTACCCGTCAGCAAGGCCTCCCCCTCCTCTTCACTTCTAGTGTCTTGTTCTATTTTAGTCAAATGATTGGTAGGTTAAAGGGGGAAAGTACACACGAATAGAAAGGTGGAGAGAAAATACTGTCAATCATCCAGAGTTCTGCTGCTCTGAATTCTTCGTGTTTCTGGCAGGAGGCTGTGTAGTCACAACTCCCCTTGCTTCTCTGAGCTTCTAGCTGCTGCCCAGAGGGTCTTAGATTCTTATTAAATTTAGCAATTTGAAGCTGTGTTGTCCTTAGATGTCACATCTGAAGGGCAATGGCCACAAAGGGTCGCCGTCTCATCTGCACTTTGATCTTCAGACTCCGAAGACGGCTGAGTTAGAATTCCTAAGGTGGTGTGGGACAGAGGAGGCAGGCCTCGTTGTTTACTGGCAGGTAAACCACGGGGGTCGTGAAAAGGCTAGAAATTCGTGGTATGTGACCTCACGACTGATGTCATGTTCACACAGGCTGACAACTGTACTCAGGAAAAAGGTAATGACCAGGTAGAAAGTTCACTTGTTTCTGTTACTGCACCAGTGCATGCCTGCATGCATTGGTTCCCTGCATTGCCCTAGCTATAAACGTTCAGCTGGAATTTAAAATGAAAAAAGTACATGGCTAACCAGTAAGACCACAATGCCTGAGGATTAATCAAATAGTTGGTTCTAGAAATAACTACTGCAGAAATTCAGAAATGAAACATTAATTTCTGTAAATGCTTTTAAAAATTAAAACAATTTTAGAGAACTCTATTTCTTAATTTCAGTGATACTTTTCAAAGACAATTACCTTTTGCTACACTCATAGATACACACACACACACACACACACACACACACAGAGAGAGAGAGAGAGAGAGAGAGAGAGAGAGAGAGAGAGAGAGAGAGACATATATCCCAAAAGAGTCTCTTTTCAGATTACATATTTGATACTTTGGAAGGCAATGTTCTTATAAGATCTTTGGGGTTTGGATTTTATGGTTTATTTTTTTTCCAAAGTATGAAAGTTATGCTAAGAATCTTTGTATGGTTCTAACTGGTTCCTAGTAGTAAAAATCCCTCCTTCCTTTATCATATATTGGATTAAAGTCACAAACCCTGTCAGTCGTACCTCTTTGTTCCCGACCCTCTGCATGGCGTCCCCCAAGTGGAAATAAAACCGGCCATCATCCGTGCCAGGGTCCCCGGATTCGATTCCTTCCTGGGAAAAGACAGTGTTACCATCTGTGAAGGATGACATTTGGGGGTCGCCTTCCTTGACTTCTGTAGATTTTCCTTATGGATCTCAAAGGAAAACTACAAAACCTTGAAATTTTTGTCTCGTTATTGTAATTAGGTGATGAGGTTGATCCATATTTCACAGTGTAAAAATAAAAGATGATCAATCTAAATTTAACAATAAGGTTATCATTAACCGACAGTGGACTAACCCAGAAATTAGCATGCACTCTGTGTACTCCCACAGTGGGAGCTATCATATTTCAATATTGCAGATGGTTTCCCTGGCTGGGTATTTTCACATTTATTTTGCTCTCCAAGTCTGACCATATGCCACCTACAGTCTTTTTATCTGTGAACCCAAACACTATTTTGCTCGTGTTTCAAGCGATGACAGTCGGAGTGTAGGTGACATTTCTTTCTCCCCTAAACAAATGTGCCACGGGCAGCTAATGAAACTTCTTTCTAAAATTTACAGGATTCAAGCCAACACCAACTGGAATTTTGACACAGGTAATTTTTACTGCACGATTTCTATTGTGAAATGCTCTGTTCTTCCCCCTTTTCGGGAAAGCACTGGAAATGAGATTTTTGTTGTTTATTGAAAAGGGAAGAGAAAACACTGAGGCCGAATATGGAAAGGAAAACAGACAAAAACATGAAATAGTTTAATAGCAAGGACCTCTTTTCAGAGAGCTGCATCTTTGAGGCCTCTCCAGGAAAGGCACATTACCGAGGGCTGGTGAGATGGATGGCTCAGTGGGTGAGGGCACTTGCTGCCAAGCATGGTGACCTGATTTTTATCTCCAGGTCCCAAATATTGCAAGGGAAGAGAGCCAGTTCCTGCAAGTCGTGCTCTGACCTCCAAGTACGTGATGTGGATGTACACGCATACACAATTCACATACCTAAGGTTTTACATATATATCCCAGCAATAACATTTCTTCTGGTAAAAGATAATGACCATATATGTTTTTCTTCATATAAATATACATGCATGCATATATGAATATTATATATTATATAATACATATATATACACAAATATTATATATTATATAATACATAAATATGAATGTTATATATCATATATATATATATATATATCACATATATGAACCTTGCTTGCAGAAGTATGTCGCCATAGGGGTGGGGCTTGATGGACACTCTGCTTCTACCTCCCATTCATGGTCTCTCATTAGTGCACAAAGACCACAACGTGAATCAGCTACCTTCACATGTCCCTGCCACATCAAGCACTTGTGTGCCATCCCCAGGATGAAACACAGGACCTCCTGGAAACTAAGCACCCAAACAAACCTTTCTTTACGGGGTTTCTGTTGGGAATTTCGGCAGCAATGATGCCAAAGTAGCCCAAGCCGTTGGTGCTTCTCCATGACGTTTAGTCAGATGGCGGGACGCACTGCCTGTGGCGCATGCGCCCCATGCAAGGAAGACTCAGCAACGCGTGCCAATCCGTTAGAAGCCACCACTGGAAGCCATGACCAAAGGGGATCTCAAATGACTTCAGGGAAAGAGTATACGGGAAGCAGACCACAGCAGTTACCTTTAAGTAGGGAATACTCTCGGCTATCCTGTTCTGCGCCTTCAGGATGAAGCCGTAATGCACTTTCGCGAAGCCATCATTCGGTGTCACGTTCAGCACCTGAGTTCAAAGAAAACGAGGAGCGACTGTGATAGAGAAGAGACGGTACGAGCGACTGTCCGAACAAATCCTAATTCGTTCTGCTGTACTCGGAATGTGTTAGGATGTTACAGCTTCAAACGCTGTGGGAGCATCTTGTCTCGCCGCGATCATTAAACCTAACAAGCCCATGGCCTCGCAACCCAAGACGCCTTTCACACTTGCTCACTGAGTAAAGCTGTGAATGAGAAGCCCCGTTTGTCCATGCTCACGGAAGTCAGTGGCAGAAGCCGGGGAGGCTTAAATGATGGGAACCTGAGTGTTGGCCTAGTGAGCTACCAGGCGCTGATTCTTTTAACTCTGTGCTAAGGCCACAGACAGAATGTCTGGGGATCTGAGAGTACAACATGTGTCCTACTTGGGTAACGTTTTGGAAGTCTGAGATTGTCTAGAAATAACAAGCTTTAAGGAATTATGAATGAAAATGAGTTCCTGGGAGTGCCACGATTCTAAGTGCTGAATACAGAGTTGGTGAAAACAGTCCAACTGTTTGTGATAGGAACCCGGGTGGCTAGTTCATATGCGCTGGCCAGTTCATCCCCACATGCATTTATTATGATTTAAAGATGAATTATGCAAAACGCCTCTAAATTAAACACGAACAGTGAGAGAGCAACACAAGAGCATTAGGTTTGTGAAGCTGCTTAGGAAATGGACTTCTTGAACCAAGGAGAAGACGGAGGAGATCTGAGTGGTCCTTTCAGAGAGAAGACGCCTGAGTAACTCTCCTCTCTCTATCCCTGAGCCAATGAGAGAAAGTCAAGTCACAGCTGCCACAGGAGCTTTACAGAGGAAGAGCAAGTGATCTAGCAGGAAGCCACCAACACCCTCATTGGACTAACTAAGTGTCTGTTTAAGGCCTATTTAAAAGGTGACCTTCAACACTCTCCCTGATGCTGCACTGCACCTAGTCTTCCTCTCCTTCACAGACTCCTGCAGGACCCCTCAGGAGCTGATTCACTGCACCCCTGCTGTGTTCATTGTCCATATGGGACCCGCAGGGAAACTGTTTAAATCCAGGGTTAGACCTGATCCTTCCTCAGGTCGTTTTACTTAGCATGAACGACTGTATTCAAGGAACCACCCCTGCAGCCCACACCTGTCTGGCTCTGCTCTAGCCCTTCCCTGCCATCCCTCTGAGGCGCTCTGACTCCTTGCTATTCATAGCAAGCCAAAGGCACCCTTACTACAAAATGTCCTCCCTTGGCTCACTTTCTCCCAAGTGACTCATCGCTTTCCTTGGGTAAGAATGGCTGTGTGGAAGAGTTCCCACACCATTCCAGTGCGTTCTACCCCTGATTATCTCCCAACTAGAAAACCAATTCCACTCCCGGCCCTAGGTCCTCTCTAAGTTCTTTATTCAGACCATTTCCACAGGAACGACCGCCATCTGACCCCTCTGGATATTGTATTCCCTCTCTAACATGTAAGTTCCACAGGGACTTTGTTTCACTCATGACTCATCCCTTGAGCCTGTTGATGGGGGACTCCCATCATCTCTGTGATAAAGGTGTGGCCCCATGCATGCCGGGCTCTCCTTCCTAGTAGAATCTCTGTGAGTTTGGGCTCTGTTTCTTCACCTGACAGGC
This sequence comes from Rattus rattus, assembly GCF_011064425.1. NCBI lineage: Eukaryota > Metazoa > Chordata > Mammalia > Rodentia > Muridae > Rattus > Rattus rattus. The sequence goes on along the minus strand of NC_046154.1, from coordinate 134,021,092 downwards.
CCTACACCAGACCCTGGGCTGAGAAATGGAGCTCCAGGACTGAACAGAATCAGTGTTGATCATGGTTCTGCCTGCACTGTTACAAACGAGTCATTGTAATTACTACACTACACTGATGATACCCCTGCCCACTGCAATCACATAGACGTCACCTCAAGTAGCTATCAAATGTATTTTCTAGGATTTCAATACCCATCAAATTCCTCCAGGTCCTGGATATGCAAACAGGAATGAGATACTCTTCTCTCTCAAAGAGCTCTCAACCAAGTACAGGAGACACAAGCACAGCAGACACTGATGACATAACAGCTTCCAGAAACAAGCAGAGGCATGCAGTGGTCCCAAGGGAGGAACACCCAACACACTCATGGTGAATGTGATTAGAAGAAAGGTACTATAGGAATCTGGGAACATAATCACCAGAGAAAGGGAAAGCAGGGACCGATGGGGAAAAAGACATTTAAGACAAAAAAGAATGAGGAAATATAAAAAGGCTTGTAGGGCTAGAGATGGAAAGATAGCTCAGTGGTTAGGAACACTTGCTGATTAATCATGAGGGCCAGAGTTCAGGTCCTAGTGTCCATGTAACAAGCTGGGTATGGTGGTCTGAATGAGAAATGCCCACAAGGGCTCACAGGTTTGCATACTTCATCCCCAGCTGTGGCTCTCAGTCCTTCAGCAAGATGTCAAGCCGTACAGAGGAAGTGTATCTCTGAGGACAGGCTTTGAGGATTTACAGCCTTGTCAGACTTCCTGTTCTCTCTGTGCTTTCTATGTGCAGATGTAAGCAGGACAAGCCTGCTTCTTGCCACAACGCTTTCTCTGACCATGGCATGTTGTTCTATCATGATGGACTCTCTCCATTTGGAACTGCAAGCCAAAATTCATGAACTTATGGGGCTTTCTCATTACTCCACCATACCCAACTTGCTTTTATCAGGGTATTTTAACAGAGCAAGAGAAAAGTAACGAATACACTGAAAATCTCTAAAATGTCTGTAGTTAACTCCAGCCCTGAGGGATCCAATGCCCTCTTCTGGCCTCTACAACACAGGCAACTCCCCCCACTCCCACACAAACATTTTCATACAAACACAAATGTACACATACACATAGAAAAAGGGAATGTTGTGAAAGAATATTAAAAGCTGCAAGGGAAAAAGGTCAAGTAACATATAAAGACAGACCAGTTAGGATTACATCCAGTTTTTCAGTGGTGACACTAAAAGCCAGAAGGGCCTGGGAGGATGTCATGCAATCTCTAAGAGACCATTGATTTCAGGCCAGAGTACTATACCCAGTAAAACTTACAATCACCATAGATGGAGAAAACAAGACATCGCATGATAAAGTCAAATTTAAACCATACCTATCTACAAATCCAGTTCTACAGAAGGTATTAGAAGGGAAAACCCCAATACAAGGCAGTTAATCACACAAAAACACATGCAATAAATCAATAAATAATCTCATACTAATATAACCCAAAGAAGGAAGCATGCACACAACACACACACACACACACACACACACACACACACACACACACACACACTCCACTACCAACAAGTACAACAAAATAACAGGAATTAACAATTATTAGTCACTGATATCTCTCAATATCAATGTACTCAATTCTCTATCAAAAATACATGCTAATAGAATGGATATGAAAATGAGAATTGTTCTGTTGCTGCATACAAGAAACACATCTCCATGTCAAAGATAGACACTACTTCAAAGTAAAAAGTTGGGTTGAAATTTTCCAAGCAAAGGGACCCAAGAGGAAAGCTGGCATAGTTATTCTAGTATCTAGCAAAATGGACTTCAAACCAAAAGTGATCAAAGGAGATGGGGAAGGACTATATCTTCTTCTCAGTACCTCATGGAACATTCTCCAAAATCGATTCATTCTCCACACAGCAAGTCTCAACAGATACAAGAAAACTGAACTAACTCCCTGAATCCTATCAAACCACAATGGATTAAAGCTGGGTTTAAAAAAATGACAAAAACAACAGAAAGTGTCTAAACTCATGGAAACTGAACACCTCTATATGCAATGACTACTGGGTCAAGGCAGAAATGAAAGACGTTAAAGACTTCCTAGAATTCAATGAACCCAAAACACACCCAAACTTCTTAAATGCAAATCTTAAATAACCTGGAGATTCCATTTTACACCTGTCAAAATGATTAAGATTAAAAAACACAATTAATAGCTCCTGCAGGCAAGGATCTCGAACAAGAGGAACACCTCCATTGCTTTGGGAGTGCAACTGTGTATAGCTACTTTGGTAATCAACATGGCAGTCAGAGTCTCAGAAACTTGGGAATTAATCTGCCTCCAGACTTAACCATACCATTCCTGGGTATACATCCAGAAGGTACGACATCCACTACAAGGGCACTTGCTCGATTTTATTCATAGCAGCTTTATTCATAATAGCCAGAAACTAGAAACAACCTAGAGGTCCAACAATTAAAGAATGGATTTTAAAAAAAAAAGTAGTATATTCACACAATGGGGTATTACTAAGCTGTTAAATCAATGACACCATGAAATTTGCAGTTAAATGGATGGAACTAGAAGAAGTCCTGAGTGAGGTAATCCAGAAAGACAAACACGGCATACTCACTTAGAAGAGGATATAAGCTGTAGAGTAAAGGATAGATACAATCTACAGACCCAGAGAGGCTAAATAACAAGGAAAGCTTAGGGTACAATTCAAGGGTCTTCCTGGGGAGGGGAACTAGAATTGTTTCTTTGAGTAGACTTGGGGTGGATGGAGATGGGAATAGGAAGAATCAGGCGTGGGTGTGGCCATGGAGGGAGGGAATCCTGGGAGAGACGACTGGAACTGGGGGGCATTTGGGGAGTTAGGTAGAAACTTAGTACAATGAAAACTCAGGAAATCTACAGGGATGACATTAGTAAAGACTCATAGTAATGGGGGATACAAAGTCTGAACTGGCCATCCTCTGTAACCAGGCAAGTGGAGGGACTGGGACACCTACCCAGCCATAAAACCTTTGACCTAAAGTGTCATTTCTGCATAATGTGCTGAGACACAGCCTAGCATAATCATCAGAGAGACCAGAGAGACTTCATCCAACAAGAGATGGGAGCAGATGCAGAGTCCAACAGGCAAATATTAGGTGGAGCTCAGAGGTGTGCTGTAGAAGAGGCTAGGAAGGACTGCAGAAGCCATGGGGGTCGAGAATACCACAAGACCAAGGCACACAGAATCAACTGACTGGGACTCAAATGGACTCACAGAGATCAGGGAGCCTGCATGGGTCTGAATAAGACAGGTCATCTGCATGTATGTTTGGTTTTATAGTTTGGTGTTCTTGTGGGATTCCTAAGGGTAAGGGCAGGGATCTAGAACAGTCACACTGGTGGTGAGGCAAGATAAACACAACACTGTTGTTGAGCAGTAAATGCTGTGTGATCAAAAGGAAACTATATCCCAGAAAAAAGATGACAGGAAGTTGGGGGATAGGAAGGAGAAGGTGGATACAAGAGGAGCTGGAAGGAAATATGATCACAATACATTGTATGAATATTTCAAAGAATATTTTTAAGGAAACTATCCTGAAGTCAGGTAATGGTAGGACAATCCTATAATCCCAGCTCTGGGGAAGGTGGGCACAGTAAGGGCACATGTTCAAGGTCAGTCTCAGCCACAAGGCAAGCTTGAGGCTAGCCTGAGCTAGAGGCCTTATATATAAAAAAGAAAAAGAAAAAAAATTGACACATTTTTCTTCAGCTTCCTAATGTGACTCATATAAAAAAAATTAAAGTAATTAACTACAGACAAGAACATATATGCTGACAGGCACAGATCACTGTTATAGGAAAGGCTAAACCACAGGCAACTAAATTAGTATGTTTTGAATATGATTCATAAGTGAACTTCTCAGAGGGAAAAGAAAAAAGGAAACACTTCGAAATTACAACATTTAAAGTTCGAATGGTGGGCAAACATTTCAAGAGTTCTCTGTCCGAAACAGGTCACAAGACTGTATAAGATCATACAACTACTTTCAGACCAGGAAAAAGGAATAGCGTGTTCTGTCTTAGAGGGAATCTTTTACCTGCATAGTTACAGGGATAAGAGTTGGATACAAGAATAGAAGGCAGGCCAAGCTTAGTGGTGCATGCTTTTATTCCCAGCAAGTGGGAGGTGGAGGTAGAGACAAGCAGAGCTCTGTGAGTTCCAGGACAGCAAAGGCTACCAGGGCTCCACAGAGAAACCATATGTCAAAAAAAAAAAAAAAAGTTTTGTTTTTGTAAAACAAACAACAACGACAATGACAATGACAACACCAACAACAAAAGACTCCATGGTCTTAAGTTATCACTGTGAGCTGCATGAGGGAATGTTAAATTATGCTCTGTCTGGCCTGGGATGTGAGCCACTGACTTTTCGGCCTGTCCATATTGTAAATGCTACCTGACTTTGCTGTCAATATTTGTCTCTACCTGACTGTTCCAAGGACTACAGAGCTTGCGTTCCAACGGATCCCTGTCTCATTTGATAGTGGCTCAAGGCAACACAGATGTAACACACCTGCAGTGCTCAGCGCCATCTTCATCACTAGGCATCCACTGTAGGTCTTAGAGTGCATTCATCATGGATGCAAGGATGCTACCAAACCACGAGTAGCACTTTACAGTGGTCAGACAGAAACAGGAACATTTTAGGAAGAGTGAAAGGGTTTTTGTCAGTTCAATAAAATTTGAGAGGCACTCAAAATATTTCATTTGAGCTTAAAAGCTTATTTGGAGGGCATGTACTTTTCGTCAAGTATGCACCACACGAGTATACATATATAAATAGACAACACGTAAATCTATAAACATCAGATTGAACACTTTGTTCTAGAAGGGTACAGCATCAAGGATATTTAAAGAACCCTGCTGCAGGAGGCATGACAGACTTAGCACTGAGAGCCATGGTCACGGGGTGCCTGGCGTACATGAAGGTCAGAGGACATCAATCCTACAGAGGGGTTTGGGTCGGTTCAAGGTGATGAGTGTCTGGTGAAAGCATTGGGAAGGATCTATTTGGAGAACAAAAGGAACAACTGGTGACTTGGCCCCAGATCGTAAGGTCCATGAAGACATGAATGTGTCACTTCAATAAGCTCACACCCTGAGCTGCTGTGTGAGCATTTAAATAAGTGCGTGCTGGCTGAGTGATGTATCTGCAGAAGGTGTGTGTGGTGGCAAAGAATTTGGGCTGAGGCTGGGTTGGGATCCTAAGCTGGTGGCAGTGTAACTACCTTGGGAAGGAGCTGTGGGAGGAATCTTCCAAAAGCACAGATGTGAGCAGTCTCTACCTAACTCTGTAAGCTACTCTCTGTGCTGAAAACAAGAACAGGAAACAAACAAACAAGCAAACAAACAAAGAAACAAACTAAAAGTTGGGTTTCACAATGATTTTCATGTATGTACTCAAAAACTAATGTGAAGAGAAATATGCAGCCCTGGTATTAGTTTCTGAAATGACCTTGGAGAAAGAGATAAACACACCAGGCCAAACTTTGGTTAGGGAAAGAGTAGCCATCAGTCGCAGCTCGTTAGCTTAGAAGAGGACCTGCATTGCTTTCAAGGTGTGAATGCTTTTTTTAAAAGAAAACCAATCAGTTGTGCGCTAGGCAGTATCTGGAGCTTCGTGCCTCCTAGTATGCTCACCCAAGTGAGGATACCATCCTAGGTGAATAAACGACACAGCGTAATGTTGGTTTTTCAAGGTGAAGAGAAGCATTCCCCATTTCTGAGACTTAGTGTCAGGTAGAAGGGATGAGTGTATTGAAGGGAGGAAGGTAGGAGAGGGAAATGCGGTCAGACGCTGGTCAGTATGTGCACCTGGCCTGCTGTCACTTCACTTGTGCTTGGCTCCCAGGAAGTACTTCACTGGGCTCTTTAGACTGAAATGGGGGAGGGGGCGTAAGAGAAGGATCCTGAAAGGAAGGAAACGGGAGAGTTGGGAAACAGGAATGAATTTTACAAGGAGAGGAAAGAAAGGAGTGTGGGAGGGAGGGACGTACAAGGAGGAAGGATCCCTGGACTTCCATCTTGTGTCTCGGATGGTTTGTTCACAAGACCCTGAATCAATGCAACACGTGACGTTTCCTTTAACCAAGCTCTGCAGGACAGCGGACACTGGGTATGTTAGCAGACACCAAGCCCCGCACGGGACTACGTTATGGCCTGGTGCAGGTCTTTTCTAGAGAGCACGCACACTGGCAAATGCTGAAGTCTTAGTCCACTGTGCAGGTATTAATGATGTTATAAAAAGCCAAGGCCAAACTTCTGCTCTTTCAAAAACAATCAAATTATGACAAGGGTAGGAAGACCATAGCTTCGGATTTCAATAACTTTACAATTAGCACCAAGAGCAATAGAGGCGAGTACCTCTTTGTGATCCGACTGAAGGACAGGCCGCCGCTGCTGACGATGTTTCCAACACAGAAGAGACCCTTCTGTTACATACCTAGCTCACTGAAGTAGCCTTTAATGTAAAGCCAGCAGCTTGGAAACCATTGATCCAGAGGCTCAAGTTAGAGAACAACAAGGACCCTCGTCTGTCTTTGTTTTACAGAGCTGTTAGCTTTCTCCTGCTTCAGAGTGCATTTGACATACCATTTGCTTTATACCAAAGAAGTTCCCTTGCTGCCTAGAGGAACCAGTTTTCTAGGTTATAGAGTTACTCGTGACTTTAGAGCGTATCTATTAAAATGTCCACTATAATGTAGAAATCCTTTGAAAACCATCTCAGCCAGAGGATGGGGTTATCAATGCCCCTTTGAAAATGGTATAACCTACTACTTTGGCCTGAGAGCCTCACACCGCCAAACTTGAAAATAGTATATTATTTACATTTATTAACTTCATTATTAACTTCACTCTTTTTCCTATCACAACAAAAACCCTTAGAAAGGTGTCTATACAGACTGATAAAAAGGAAGCTTAATTAAAAATTAACTGAAGTTTAAAGTGTTTCAATCAAGATACAGGGTTTAATATGATCAATAGGTATGTATACTTGAATAGCCTTTATGGAACCCATCACTCTGTACAATGGAGGCATGCCAATAAAGAAAATCAAAGTAAGAAAAAATGGCGGGCTGGAGAGATGGTTCAGTGGTTAAGAGCGCTGACTGCTCTTCCAGAGGTCCTGAGTTCAAATCCCAGCAACCACATGGTGGCTCACAACCATCTGTAATGAGATCTGATGCCTTCTTCTGGTGTGTCTGAAGACAGTTACAGTGTACTTATATATAATAAATAAACAAATCTTTAAAAAAAAAAAAAGAAAAAATGACCATGGTAACAGCAGCTGAAAGGTTGAAGCAAGATGATTATCATGAGCTAAGGCCAGTCTCTGCTCCATGTGACTCCCAACAGGGAGTGAAGGAAAGATAAAGCAATGGGAAAGCCAAGCCCAGAATGTTAGCTACAGTAACTTACATGCTGTTTCATTCAAGATAAAACATGGTACATACTCCATGTCATTTTCAACCAGCACTTGGACTTGTCTGCAGATAACTCAGTGCGGCTCAGAAAACACCAGTGCTTACCTCTTCGTAAACCTTCTTGGCACTGTCGTTGTCTCCCATCAAAAGGTATCCTACGCCAAGGTCGTTTTTTAAGGTCGTATCACTAGGGAACAGCTGAACTAGTCTCTGGAGGGTAAGTAGAGAACCCCTCATGTGACCTGGTGTTGGAAAATGAGGAATAGGTTAAAAATATTATGAATACAGACCACGAGAGAGGATTTAGCAGAGCCTGAAGACCACCTTACATCTCGCTATCTGTAATTGCTCTACGTAGATACTAAATACGATATCAATCACGGACTAAAGACAGACTTATTTTCTGAATCAATTCACATTTACATTTTTAAAATTTTT